>NC_090763.1:30392461-30402461 GCF_036898095.1 Palaemon carinicauda
GGCATCGTGTTATACCTCCAAGGAGATATAACATTTGCTATTTTTCTCATCTTATTTCCATCTAGACTATTCTAATGCTGTTGCCAATTATTATAAAACAATTTCTTAATGGTAGGTAAGAAATCATTACAGAGGATGGGACACCTTAGTAGCAACTCATATGCACCATTCTTTGTCAGTAAATCTGCCTTCTTATTCCTAGACACACCTACATATGATGGAACCCCCAAAAAATCGAATTGTTATACCTCTCAGCCCAATATTAAAAAAAAAGAAACATTCTAAAATCTTTAAAACTAAAGGGTTACTGGAATTAAAAACTTCTAAAGCTTGCATCACTATTTATGGAAAAATTACCCTCCTCCTGCAACGCTATTTTCTTACTTGTATGTCTGGTGGCAGGGTGTAAGTTACCTCACATTGTGACATAGGCGCTGGAGATTGTTGGAGGAGGATGTAGACAGAAAAAATTCAACAGGGACGCCAACGGGCCTCTATACACCATTTCAGCTGCTGAGACATCCAGGGCGTGCTTAGGAGTGGTTCTTAATCCCAGGAGGACCCAGGAAACCCTAGTATACCAGATGGAGTCATTTCAGTGAGACATCGAAGCTGCTTCGAGGGTGGGATGAAAGGGTTAACTCATTTTGTTGGCTGCAGGGTTGTAGGAAGTTGTCTGATGTAGAGTGATGCCCAGGAGATTCACTAATGATGTCCGCAATAGAGACGTGATATCGGTAGCCCTGTCAGAAGTAATATGCTTAAGGATACCAAATCTTGCTATCCACCGTAAGAGTAAGGTGGATGTACGTCTTCCCAGCAGCCCTGAATCTGGAGTAGTAGTAGTATAACTGCGGCTGATGAGCACCATTAAGTGGCTGTAGAGGTTGTTGGTCGGGATGTGAGTGAGGGACAGCATATGTGGGTGGTGGGCAGCTTTGACGCCATTCCCGCATGTCACAGGGTAGGTGTGTCTGTCATACCACATTCATGTCAGCTTCGGTCGGTGTTGAATGGTTGTCCTCTTCAGCAGGAGGGGAAGCGTTAATGGAGGTATTAAAGGTGATGAAGTGGCTGTCCATACGTTTGTCGACTTTGGTCATCAGGTCCTTCATGGGTAAGGTATCGACATCAAAGATGGTGGCGAGTACAGGTTTGAGCATCTGTCATACTCAAAGGAAACAGAGTAGGTCCAATTCCAATGGAGAACTGTCTGTGGCAAGTTTCAGTTGAACGATTCTGGTCAATTTCCTGAAGGCGAATGAATCTTTTTGGTCTCCTAATATTTGTTGAGAGAGCTGAAAAAGGTTGTCTATATGGTGGGTGGTCTTTTTGTCCGATATCACTTCGTCCAGTGACACTTTGTCTTTGTCTTTTTGTTCAATGTCTTTTCGTCCGAAGGACTTTTGGTCCAACGACATTTGGTCCAATTTCTAAAGAAAACAAGTGTTTTAAGGGATTGTTATTACCATTTACTCCACTTCTGTGTAAAAAGTTTATAACTTATTAGTTTTTATGATGAAGTAATATGCTAATTTTTTTAATTACTTGACATTCTCTTTTTCCTTCTCTCTCTTTAGTATGGAACAATATATATAGTGTGCTGCAAGTTTATTACTCCAGTTTCTGAATCTGCCCATCCCGAAATGGCAAAGTTCATACAATCAGCCAAGAAGATACAAAACTTGGAAAAGAATACTGGAGGTGTGAGAAAAGGCAGCTGTGTTCAGTGGGTATTCACTGGGTTACAGAAGCCAATGTACCAAAAATTATTATTCTTCTGGTGAGCACGCTCATCCCGTAAATTTAGATGCATAGAATGCTAGAAAAGCAGGCAGTTGCTGAAATTAAGGAAGCAGTGATTAAAATCATAGCAGCAAGTTCGCGTAGCATAATATCGAGAAACATTATAGAGATTACTGAAAATACTTGCTCCCTGCTCCCTCGTGTGCCAGTACTTTAAAACCTTGAAAGACTATTCAATGGTGCCGAAAAAAACATACCGGATTTCCTGCTAATCCAGTGGCTAGATTTGGATTTGAAATCCCTGACGAATATGGTAAACTTGATGATGGTGAACAGTTTCTAAGATATCGTTCAGGCATCGAGGACCATCAAAGAATTCTAATATTTGCATCAGAAAGAGCATTCGAAGATATAGCATCATATTGCCATTGGGCCTGTGATGGGACATAAAAAATTGTCCCTGAACAGTGGTATCCTCTATTTTGCATTCATGTACAAGTCAATGGTAGCAGTTTCCAACGGGTCTTTGCATTACTGCAGAATAAAACCAGCTGATATATGAATCAGTTTTTGAGCCATTAAAAATTATGCAACCTAATGTAGATCCAATTGATCTCATGGCAGATTTCGAAATTGTGATTCATAAGTCATTTAATTCATCATTCCCTAATTTATCTATCAGTGCATGTTTGTTTCGTCTGGAGCAGTCCATATTTAGAAAAATTGATCTAGGTCTCAAAGAAAAATATAACAAACACTCTAAATTCTGTCTTAAAGTAAGAAGCTTCTCAGCATCTGCATTTCTCCCTACAGAAGATGTTGAATAGGCTTTTGAGGAATTGATAGACGGTGACGAAATACATTCCGAATTAATTGCTTGCTTTGATGTGACTCAAATGGGAGTCGTACGAGGATGTGATGCGAGACGAAGGAGAAATCCATCTATTTTCCTATTAGATGTATGAAATGTTAATGACCGTATTCTTCAAGATTTACTCAGCACAAACAATGATGCAGATTGGTTTCATTCTACCATAAAACGTTCAACGGGTTTAATTTTCTATAGGTGAAGTTATGGACTGGCCAGGATTTTTTCATTTTTCTTTTATGGATTGAAATGATCTAAAATTGGACTAAATGTCGTTGGACCATAAGTCCATCGGACGAATAGACATTGGACAAAAAGACGTGGATGGAGTGTCGTCGGGCGAGTGTAGTCGGACGAAGTGGTGACATCGGACGAAAAGTCGGTGTATGGTCTATACAGGCGGCTGGCGATGGTGAGTATGGCTCCAGGAAGTATTATTTTCAGGGTTTCATACTCAATGTTTTCAAGACAAGTAGAGATTTCAGGAAAAGTGTCCTTGGGGATCGGCACATGGACACAGTCTGCTTTACTGCTTAAGTGAATCATGCCTTTGATGCAAAACTGGGCTTCCAAATGCTGAAACCAGGCAAAAGCTTCTCTACTCGCCAGACAGCAGTACATTGGATCCTTTTCTCTGGTTACGGTTCATTTTGCCTTTGGCTTCACGCACACACACTTATAGTCTGGCCTATTCTTTATATATTCTCCTCTGTCCTTATACACCTGACAACACAAATTACCAAACAGTTCTTTACTCAAAGTGTTACTATACTGTAATTGTTCAGTGGCCACTTTCCTCTTGGTAAGTGTATAAGAGACTCTTTAGCTTTGGTAAACAGGTCTTCTAGGAGAAGGACACTCCTAAATTAAACCATTGTTCTCTAGTCTTGGGTAATGGTCTTCCACATACTTGCTTAAGGGTACACTCGAGCACACTATTCTATCTTATTTGATTTTCTCTTTTTTTGTTATAGTTTTTATAGTTTATATAGGAGATATTTATTTCAATGTTGTTACTCTCCTTAAAATATTCTATTTTCCTTTTTTCCTTTCCTCACTGGGCTATTTTCCTTGTTGGAGCCCTTGGGCTTATAACATCCTGCTTTTCCACCTAGCGTTATAGCCTGGCAAATAATAATAATAATAATAATAATAATGATAATAATAATAATAATAATATTGGCAAAGGGCAGGAGTCTTATTTATACGGTGTGAATGAAATAGTCAGGTTCGGTGAGCGGTATCATAGCGGGCAGCTGATCACTCCGTAGTCACCAATATGGCATGTTGGCACTAGGTCTTAACAAAAAGAATGATTGGAGATGACTGGTTAATTAAATAGACATAACACGCTTATATACAAACAGTTGAGGATAACAATGGTATCAAAACATTAACAATACGAAACATGCAATGCAAGTTTAAATAAGTTTTTAAATATCAGTGCGCACACACGTGCGCTTGCAAGAGAGAGAGAGAGAGAGAGAGAGAGAGAGAGAGAGAGAGAGAGAGAGAGAGAGAGATAGAGAGAGAGAGAGAGATTCATGTTTGTGGGAGAGATATGACCAGAGATTACAACCAGTCATATATTCATTTGTAGTGGAACTAATTCTCGACCAGTAAGAAGGTCTCTTCGACGTTTCCTGCAACTGAGATATACGTTCGTTATATTTACGATATCTTCATCAAAGTTGGGAGCATAGAACCAATTGAAATCCTTTTTAGGACATTAAAGCCATACGGCCGCATTCCATTTACCTCAAAGAAAGTTAATTGAGTGTTCCTCTAATTTCCGGACTTCATGGTATCTTCTAACCTGGGAATGGGCCTCAATTGTTCAGCGAGTATCATGCAAGATAGAAAACCATCAATAACAAACCCTTTATAGGATCTGCTATTTGTCACTGTTTCACATGGAAGGAATCCCATGACTAGTTAGATTTCACTGCCCATGTCTTGTTCAACTGTTTATTTCATATAAGAAGGTTAACGAGGAGATAACTCAAGTAAATGAGAAATGGTACAACACCATCAAACCTCGTCAACATAAAACAGTTGAACCTTCATAATCAGAATTAAATGCTCCTTAAATACCTCGAAAAAGAATGTGCTATTAGTGATTTTATCACCCTGAGACACTATACCCGGAAATAGGCGTTTCTCAAAACTTTCAAACAGTCAAGAAGTTTTCTCTAAAATCCTCAAGACAGCAGGTAATCTGGTTTACAGAGGAATGAACTTTCTCTGAATTCATCAAGACACAGGCTTATCTGGTTTACAGAGCAAGGAACTTTCTCTAAATTTCTTAAGACAACAGCTTATCTGGTTTTCAGAACAAGAAACTTTTTCTGAATTCCTCAAGGCAGCAAGTTCTCTGGTTTATTTATAGATCAAAGAACTGTCTTTGAATTCTTTAAGACAGCAGCTTATCTGGTTTATAGAGAAAGGAACGTTCTCTGAATTCCTTAAGGCAGCAGCTTATCTGGTTTTAAGAGCAAGGAACTTTCTTTGGAATCCTTTAAGACAGTATCTTATGTGATTTATTGAGCAAGGAACTTTCTCGGAATTCCTTAAGACAGCGAGGTACTTTTTTTCTGAATTCCTTACACTGCAGCTTATCTGGTTTACAGAGAAATGAGCTTTCTCTGAATTCCTGAAGACAGTAGCCTATCTGATTTACTGAGCAAGGAACTTTCTCTATATGCCTTAAGACATCAGCTTATCTAGTTTACAGAGCTAGGAACTTTCTATGAATTCCTTAAAACAGTAGATTATCTGATTTACAGAGCAAGGAACTTTCTCTGAATTCCTTAGGACAGCACCTTTGTCGGTTTACAAAGCAAGGAACTTTCTCTGAATTCCTCAAGACAGCAGATTATCTAGTTTACAGAGCAAGGAACTTTCTCTGAATTCCTTAAGACAGCAGCTTATCTGGTTTACAGAGTAAGGAACTTTCTCTGAATTCCTTAAGACAGCCTCTTATTTGGTTTACAGAGGAAGGAATTATCTCTGAATTATTTAAGAGAGCAGCTTATTTGGTTTACTGAGCACGGAGCATTCTCTGAATTCCTTAAGACGACAGTTTATCTAGTTTACAGACCAAGGAACTTTCTCCGAATTCCTTACAACAGCAGCTTATCTCGTTTCTGGAGTAAAGAACTTTCTCTTCATTCCTTAAGACAATAGCTTATCTGGTTTACAGAGCAAGGAACTTTCTTTGTATTCCTTAAGACAGCAGCTTATCTAGTTTACACAGCAAGGAACATTCTCTGAATTCCTTAAGAGAGCAGCTTACCTGGTTTACAGAGCAAGAAACTTTTCCTGAAATCCTTAAGACAGCATCTTATCTGGTTTCTAGAGCAAGGAACATTCTCTGAAATCCTTAAGACAGCAGCTTATCTGGTATACAGAGCAAGGAACTTTCTCTAAATTCCTTAAGACAGCAGCTTATCTGGTTTTTAGAGCAAGGAACTTTCTCTCAATTCTTTAAGATAGCAGCTTACCTGGTTTACAGAGCGAGGAACATTCTCTGAATTCCTTGAGGCAGCAGCTTATCTGGTTTACAGAGCATACAGTCCACACGAGCTAGATAATAGAATAAACATTGCCTTCCCAGTAAACATATAAACAGAACCCTTATAAACCCCCATATTTTTTAGTCTAGTCTTCATCTGCCAAACGATGATTAGTGCTTTGCTTGAACCGTTGCAAAAACTTTGAAAGAATAACCAAGAACTACCTAATATTGAGGACTATTTGTGAAGCCCATGAAATAACCGTTTGGAAGCCATATGATCCACAGAACATAATTATATTTTGTGCTAGATAAAAAACTTCTACCCAAAGTTATTCGTCTCCAACTCTGAAGTATGAATTTTATAACACCCGCTATGGAATGCAGTAGTGGAGGAAAAACTATAATTGGGAGTCCAGAGAAAACGCATTAGAAGCTGAATGCCAATGAGAGGGCGATGATGATGATTATTATTATTATTATTATTATTATTATTATTATTATTATTATTATTATTATTATTATTATTATTATTATTATTATTATTATTATTATGAGATACGAAACAATCCTGAGAAATAGACAAAAGATTTGTACAGAATCTACTGACCAGAATTTTAATCGTAGAGCAATGAAACTTGCTGGGATTAGCTTTCATGTAAATAGCTGGAAAATAATTAAATTTTGGAAGGTCAAGGTCAAAGGTCAAGGTCAGAGTCAAGTAAACTGTCCAGTTCACGTAATCAGCCATAAGTTTGGTTCATATTTGAGTGTATGAAAATTCACGCCAATTAATACATGTTCAGGTCAAAGTTCAAGGTCAAGGTCAAGCATAAGGTCGAGAAATAAGGTACAGAGCTGAGGTCTGCAATCTACTGATTGCCCCTCTAGTAGAAAACTAGATAATACTACAATTTCCTGGCTGGATTAAGAAGCAGTAATAAAACTAACTAATGAATAGATAACTCCGGATACCTTTCGTTTAGTTAAACATTATATCATTCCACACGCTCCGATGTCTAAATCTAAAATATATTTCCTTTTGTAAATGGGTCATTTCGAATAAGTAGAGGATTATAAAGACATCCTACTTTCAATATTTCATGTTCTGGAACACAAACTTGACGTACGATTTCCACTGTCTTGGGGTATAATTCTCTTGATTGAAGGTACACTCTGGCACACTATTCTATCTTATTCCTCCTCCTCCTCTTCTTATTTTGAAGTTTTCATGGTTTTTATAACAAAGATTTACACTAATGTTATTTTTTTTTAAAACATCTCTCACAGTTTATTTCCTTATTTCCTTTCCTCATTGCGCTAATATCCCTGTTGGAACCCTTGGGCTTAGAGCATCCTATTTTTCCAACTAGGGTTGTAGCTTAGCAAGTAATAATAATAATAATAATAATAATAATAATAATAATAATAATAATAATAATAATAATAATAATAAGAGAGTGTTTTCAAGACAGCTAACTCGATCAAAAGTATATTTTTCTTCATTACATCTTTTGTAACATAAAGTTACTATCAATGTCTTTTTGTGGTAAGTCCTTTTCTAGATGAAAAAAAAGAAAAACTTTTCCATTTACTCTTTTGTTTGGTTTTTCAAACTAAAAAACAATGGTCTTTTTTATCTAGAAATAACTTTCGTTATTAAGTCCACGATCTTTCTTCCTTTAGGAGGCGGGAGTCGGCCATCTGGACATGTAAGGAGGTCCCCAGCGAGCGGAGGGACCAGAAAACTTCCAGGGATCGTCTGTTTTGCCATCGTCTCAGGACCTCCCCGAGGCATAAACTTCTATGAGGGGGAAATTAACCCTTAAAATAAAAAAGAAAAGAAAACAACAATAGAAGAAAGAAAATGGGGGTGATGTACGGAAAAAGGGAGAGGGGAAATGGTAAAAAGTACGAGTTAGTAATTGCGTTGGCCACAGTCTCCCCTAGCAGAGTAAAGTGATCAAGTTGGAGAAGAAACCAATAACCTTTTTCGGCGTCCCAACAGAGCTGACGGCGTTAAGGGGCCACGTTTCCTTCTATGGAGGTGTTAAATATATACATGAATATATATGTATATATATATATATTTATATATATATATATATATATATATATATATATATATATATATATATATATATATATATATATATATATATAGATATATATATATTCATATATATATATATATATATATATATATATATATATATATATATATATATATATATATGTATGTATGTATGTATGATTAGTCAAGTTACGCAAAAACAATATCCTTTATCTCAAGAACCATACGATAAAGCCTTGAAATCTTTACAGTGTAATATAAATTTTGGTGGGTAGCCGACATCAACAAATGAAAAAAAAAAGAAAAGAAAAATAATAAAAGGGGACCTCTCCTCTCTACGTTCCTCCCAGCCTGACAAGGGACTCAACCGAGTTCAGCTGGTACTGCTAGGGTGCCACAGCCTACCCTCCCCCGTTATCCACCACAGATGAAGCTTCATAATGCTGAATCACCTACTGCTGCTACCTCTGCGGTCATCTAAGGCACCGGAGGAAGCAGCAGGGCCTACCGAAACTGCGTCACAATCGCTCGCTATTCATTCCTATTCCTAGCACGCTCTCTTGCCTCTCTCACATCCTCTTGTCACCCAGAGCTTTCTTCACTCCATCCATCCACCCAAACCTTGGCCTTCTTTTTGTACTTGTCCCATCAACTCTTGCATTCATCACCTTCTTTAGCAGACAGCCATTTTCCATTCTCTCAACATGGCTAAACCACCCCAACACATTCATATCCACTTTAGCTGCTAACTCATTTGTTACACCGTTTCTCACCCTCACCACTTCGTTCCTAACCCTATCTACTCGAGATACACCAGCCATACTCCTTAGACACTTCATCTCAAACACATTCAATTTCTGTTTCTCCGTCACTTTCATTCCCCACAATTCCGATCCATACATCACAGTTGGTACAATCACTTTGTCATATAGAACTCTCTTTACATTCATGCCCAACCCTCTATTTTTTAATACTCCTTTAACTGCCCCTAACGCTTTGCAACCTTCATTCACTCTCTGACATACATCTGCTTCTACTCCACCATTTGCTGCAACAACAGACCCCCAGTACTTAAACTGATCCACCTCCTCAAGTAACTCTCCATTCAACATGACATTAAACTTTGCACCACCTTCCCTTCTCGTACATCTCATAACCTTACTCTTACCCACATTAACACTCAACTTCCTTCTCTCACACACCCTTCTAAATTCTGTCACTAATCGGCCAAGCTTCTCTTCCGTGTTTGCTACCAGTACAGTATCATCCGCAAACAACTGATTTACCTCCCATTCATTGTCATTCTCGTCCACCAGTTTTAATCCTCGCCCAAGCACTCGAGCATTCACTTTTCTCACCACTCCATCAACATACAAGTTAAACAACAATAATAAAAAGTTAAGTTGAGGTTTTACTACACCCCGAAATCATTCTCAAACGAATGAAAAATAATTGGTTCATTGGATATATAAATGACATAAGCTGGGAAAAAATATTTACGAACTACCAGGCAAAAAAAGAAAGGAATATATAACACAAAGGCAAGGCTAACCTTCCAATATTGGTTGTTGGTTTTCGGAACTCGCCTACAACCGAGGCTTATTCGGAAAACGCGTAGCTAATCTACAAAAATCTTCCGGTCACAGTAGGAGCGATGTGGTCGATGCATGAACGAGGTATATATGCATATGTATATATAGATAGATAGATAGATAGATACGAAAGCACCTAAGCCTATCTCTACAAAATTGCGCTAACGCTACCTTTATCTTTTATGGACTGGGCAGCGAATTCCAGG
>NC_090763.1:30409961-30414961 GCF_036898095.1 Palaemon carinicauda
ATTTAATTCTCCTCCGGCCTTTACATAACCCGAAGAAATGTAACTCTGTAAACTTCTCAAGCTTATTCTATTTCAAAACGACAAGGATTGGAAATCCTTTTTTTTTTTTTTTTTTTTTTTTTAGGTTATATACCCTAATCATCATCATTATATCCTCTTACGCCTATTGACGCAAAGCGCTTTGGTTAGATTTCGCCAGTCGTCTCTGTCTTGAGCTTTTAAATCAATACTTCTTCATTCATCATCTCCTACTTCTCACTCCATAGTCCTCAGCCATGTAGGCCTGGGTTTTCCAACTCTTCTAGTGCCTTTTGGAGTCTAGTTGAAAATTTGGTGAACTAATCTCTCTGGGGAGTGCGAAGGGCATCCCCAAACCATGTTCATCTGCCCTTCACCGTAATCTCATCCAAATATAGTTTCACTTCTAAGCACATAGCATTCTCAATTGAATTCGTAGGTCTTGGTACTTTTCTGTCTTTCCTCTCTCCTTCATCTTCCATTCTTGAGTCTCACGGCACTGCGACACCAATGAGTGATACATCCTTCTGCATATTGTAAAGCAGAGTGATGACTGGTCTACTGTCTATGCTTGCCTCACCCTATCCGTACTGGTACTGTACAGTAGTGCCTCAACTACTTATACTGGTCATTGTCTAATATGCGTTGATGTATATTTTTCGTACCATTTTCTACTGCAGGGTATTTGGTATTTTTTAAACAGACTTCAGTTAGCGGCATTTTTAGATTTATTTCAGAAGCAGGCCTTCTGAAAGCCATTTATCTTTTATATCATATCTGCTTTTATGGTTTTAATTGAATATTTATTTTTTACATTTATAATAAACGATATCGACGTCAATGAGCTTCGATGTGAGGATGCCAAATAACTTCAAATCAATCATTCATTCAGAGAAGGGCTTTGTCTATAGTAACATGTCTCTTTTTATATTAATTTTGTACTAGTGCCAAACACTCTTTGGAATTGTGGTATGAGGTTTTCAAGAGAATTTTACTACTGTTGATTTTATTCATGCTGATTATTATCATCATTCTTATTATCATAAAAGATGGAATCATGGGTAGTAGGTTGGCCAGGGCACCAGCCGCCCGTTAAGATACTACCACTAAAGAGTTATTGGATCCTTTGACTGGCCAGACAGTAATACATTGGATCCCGCTTTCTGGTTACGGTTCCTTTTTTCTTTGCCTACACATACACAGAATAGTCTGGCCTATTCTTTACATATTCTCGTCTTTCCTCATACACCTGACAACAATAAGATACTGAACACTTCTTCACCCAAGGGGTTAATTACTGTATTGCAATTGTTCAGTGTACTTTCCTCTTGGTAAGGGTAGAAGAGACTCTTTAGCTATGGTAAACAACTCTTCTAGGAGAAGGACACTCGAAAATTAAACCATTGTTTTCTAGTCTTGGGTACTGCCATAGCCTCTGTACCATGGTCCTCCACTGTCTTGGGTTAGAGTTCTCTTGCTTGAGGGTACATCTTATTTTTTTTTTCTTCCGCTTGTTTTTTTTTTAAATGGTGTGTTGGGCAGGCTTAATAGAAGGACCATTGATGCCTGGTGGTTTATCAAGAGGTCGTCTTTTCCTTTTCTGATTCTTTTTCTTCTCAAAACCATCCTTACTGTCCTCCCTTCAGTTGAAGTGGCTATCTAGAGGGTATATAGCCTTGCATGGTGTATCGGCTCCTCCATGTTGACCAGTTTTTCCGACTTTTTACTATAGTCTATGGGCTTCATCAATCACTTTATTTATAATTCTGTACATATTATTTTTGTTATAATTCTTGATAATCTATTTTTTAAGTATGATGTCTCTTTTTTATTTCTATTAATTCTTGTGCTATCTGGAGACATTGAGTGAAATCCGGGACCAGTACGTCCTAGATTTCGTCAATCTCGTCTTCTGTATTGCAACATTCGTGGTCTTCATGCAAATATTCAAGACCTTACGGTTGCGTCCATACAGTATGATATTCTTTTGTGTTCGGAAACTTTGGTTTCTAATATGAGGCACTCATCTGAGCTCCTTATAACTGGATTTAAGAAGCCAATAATGTTGAAACGTGATGCCATCCCTAGGGCCAGGGGAATGGCAGTGTATATTAGGACTGAGTACCCAGCTTCTCATAAGTCCTGCTATCAATGTGGATGTCATGCGATTCAGGTAATAAAAGGTTGTGGCAAGCATAACAACTTTTATTTGTGTTCCATCTACCGGAATCCAGACATGGATGATTCTATCTTCGATTGTCTTCTTACCATTATAGCCAAGATACAAGAAGATGATGGAAAGGCTTCTTTTGTCTTTGTTGGTGATTTTAATGCTCACCATAGCGAGTGGTTAAGTACTATCTTTCCTACCGATCGCCATGGCTTAAGAGCTTTAGACTTTGCCTCTGAATCAGGCTGTGAGCAAATCATAAATGAAGCTACTCACAGGTCTGTTAATTGCTTGGACCTCGTATACACTGACTCCCCTGGCGTTATAACTAGTAAGGTTGGTTCTCCAGTCGGGACATCTGATCATGCCTTGCTTTCATTAGAAGTGAAGACTGAGCAGCCTGTCCCTGATATATCATACTCTTGTAAAATTTATATGAAACCCCAAGCAGACTGGAATGGGATTTTGCATGATCTTTTGTGCTTGAATTGGTCACAATTATATAGTAGTGTAGATCCTGTTGTCCCTTTTAATGAGAATCTAGTCAACATAATTGATTGGCGTATCCCTTCTCGTGTGCTAACGTACTGAGTGAAGGACAAACCTTGGTTCAATGATGATTGTAGACGTGCTTATTTGGAGAAGCAGGAGGGCTATCATCTTTGGAATGGTAACAGATTAGATTTGATCTGGAACTACTATCCTCAGCTTCGAGCTTTTGCTCAGAAAGTTTATGCCTCAACTAAAAAGGAGTACAATTTAACCATAAAAAAAACCTTTTTGGTACAACTCAAGAACATAAATGGTGGTCTACCCTTAAATCTGCACTCTTTGGTGTTGATGCAACAGTTCCTCCTTTACTTAATCCAGATGGCTCAGTCATTCACTGTCCAAAGGAAAAGGCAACCCTTTTGGCTGATGTTTTTGACAGTAAACAGAGTAATGAAAATCTTGAACTTCCTCATTCCTGTTTTCCTGAGGCTAAACTAACTAGTTTAGCTTTTCGATCTCGTGAAATTAAAGCTTTGTTGATGGACCTTGATGCTTATGGAGGTGTAGACCCAAATGGTATTTTTCCTTTGTTTTTTATAAAGACAGCAGACTTCTTAGCTCCAAAGTTATCTGTTATTTTGCGGAAGTTAGCAAGTTAGCACTTGTTGGAGAATTGGTAATGTTACTCCTCTATGTGAATGTGTTTGTGGTAGCTCAAGTCCCACTGATTTCCGCCCAATTTCCATATCTCCCATATTATCTAAAGTTTTTGAACGTCTTCTGGCAAAACGTCTAAATAGGTTTGCTGAAGGTAATCATCTATTTCCTAGTTTGCAATTTGGTTTTCGTAAAGGCCTTGGAGCATGTGATGCCCTTCTCACAATCTCCAATGCTCTACAGAAATCCCTTCATTGTGGTGAGGAAATTCGTATGATTGGCCTTGATTTTAGTGTTGCCTTTGACCGTGTTAATCATGAGGCCCTTTTTTTCAAACTGAAACAGTTGGGAGTGGGTGGGTTGTTTCTTAGCATTATAATTAATTTTTTAAGTAATAGATCTCAAAGAGTTGTTGTTGATGGGCACCATAGTGAGTATAGGAATGTGATATCCGGTGTTCCACAGGGTAGTGTTCTTGGCCCATTACTATATACACATGACATGGGGTTTGGCCTAGAAAACAAGCTTGTTGCATATGCAGATGATATTACTCTCTTTGCATCAATTCCATCCCCTGAATGTAGATCTGGGGTTGGTGAATCCCTTAATAGAGATTTAGCTAAAATTAGTGCATGATGCAAATTATGGGGTATGAAGTTGAATCCTAACAAAACTCAAAGTATGATTGTAAGTAGGTCTAGGACGGTGGCTCCTCAACATCCGGATCTCAGTATTGATAATGTTTCTTTAAATTTGTATGACTCTTAAAATTTTAGGTGTTATTCTCGACAGCAAATTTACTTTTGAGAAACACATTAGGTCTGTGTCTTCTTCAATTGCACAAAAAATTGGCTTATTGAGAAAGTGTTTTAAGATTTTCGGTGATCAATCTATTCTGAAAGTGTTTAAATTTTTTCATTCTACCTTGTTTTGAGTATTGTTCTCCTGTCTGGTCTTCAGCTGCTGATTCTCATTTTAATTTGTAGGACAGAAACTTACGGTCTATTAAATTTCTTATTCCTGATCTAGATATTAATCTTTGGCACCGTCGTTCAATTAGTTCACATTATGCATGTTGCATAAGATTTTTCATAAATTTGACCATCCTTTACATTCAGACCTCCCTGAACAATACTACCCTGTTCGTAATACTAGGCATGTAGGTAATTCTAATAGCCAGGCCTTCTCCATCATGAGGCTCAATACTACACAGTATTCAAAAAGTTTTATTCCAGCTGTTACCAAGTTGCGGAATGATCTTCCTAATCGGGTAGTTGAATCAGTAGAACTTCAAAAGTTCAAAGATGGAGCAAATGGTTTTATGTTGACCAGACTGACATGAGTCTTTTTATAGTTTATATATGACATATCTGTTTTTGACGTTGTTAATAGTTTATATATGACATATCTATTTTGACGTTATTACTGTTTTAGAATGATTTATTGTTAGTTTGTTCCCATCATTTATTTATTTCCTTATTTCCTTTCCTGACTGGGCTATTTCTCCCTACTGGAGCCCTTGGGCTTATAGCATCTTGCTTTTCCAACTAGGGTTGTAGCTTGGCTAGTAAGAATAATAATAATAATAATAATAATAATAATAATAATAATAATAATACCAACGAAGGAATTATTCGCAGCTTCACAAGAACTTGTAGTGGTT
>NC_090763.1:30417461-30422461 GCF_036898095.1 Palaemon carinicauda
AAATTGATGAATTTGCTGTAGTTGCAAATGACGCAATTGTTTATAAAATATATAAAAACAATGACTAATTTAAGGAATAATTCATATTTACCCATAAACTGTCATCACACACTACAGGTGCTACAACTTCTAAGTTTTGAATAACTACGTGGTAAAAAAAAACTGTTAGAATAGGAGTGTTATGTTGGTATCTACACTGAAGGAATTTTGAAGTTTTGAGTAACTACTGTATGTGGTAAAAACGGTTGAAATGGGAGTGTTGTGTTGGTATCTGCACAGAAAGAAATTTGAAGTTTTGAATAACTATTGTATCTGGTAAAAAAAAAAAAAAAAATAAAAAAATAAAAAAAAATGTTAAAATAGGAGTGTTGTGTTGGTATCTACACTGAAGGAATTTTGAAGTTTTGAATAACTTTTGTATGTGGTAAAAAACGGTTAAATGGGAGTGTCTTGTTGGTATCTACACAGAAAATTTTTTGAAGTTTTGAATAACTATTGTATCAGGTTAAAAAGAAAAAAAAATACTGTTAAAATAGGAGTGTTATGTTGGTATCTACACTGAAGGAATTTTGAAGTTTTGAATAGCTACTGCATATGGTATAAAAACGGTTAAATGTAAGTGTTGTGTTGGTATCTACACTGAAAGAATTTTGAATTGTTGAATAACTGCTGTTTGTGGTAGAAAGCCGGTTAAAATAAGTGTTGTGTTGGTATTTTCACTGAAAGAATTTTATAGAATCTAAACCTATATGAAGCTTGATATAGATAAAGGTATTTCTTATTGCTTATATATATATATATATATATATATATATATATATATATATATATCTATATATATATATATATATATATATATATATGTGTGTGTGTGTGTGTGTGTGTATACACACAAATATATATATATATATATATATATATATATATATATATATATATATATATATATAATTTATATATATATATATATATATATATATATATATATATATATATATACATATATATATATATATATATATATATATATATATATATATATATATATATAATTTCATTTATTGAATATGAAATATCACGATTTGTTGTATAGTACTGATAATTCCTCACAATACAAGTATCTCACAATTAATTTAAACTTTAGCATTTTTTCTCATAATTTTGATAGAATTGATTTGGAAATTTCGGGCTTTTTAGTTTGGCTTTTAATCAATTTAATTTCTATAAAGGGAAACAAATAAAATAAAATATGCTTACATAGCATTCTCATATATGAATTTGGATTGCTAAAAAGATATGAGGAGGATATGTACGTTAGTTATGTTATTATGTCTTTTGTTGTGTTCAATGATTATTTTGGTTATTCAAATCTCACTGTATGACTGGATATATCTTGTGGTCCGCATAATTTTTTGTACTCACATGACTAGTCCATGAAGACGAAAAGATTGAATAACATAAGGTTGAAAACAATATCCATCGCACACTGTCAGTCATACGTGCGTATATTCGTTTATTAACAATCTTCAGAAGTTCATCCATAGCCCTTATTTGCCATCTCTTTGAATTTTCATTGGACACTCTCTTAGTATTATTCATATTAATTTTCACTACTATATTTCTGTTTTCTCTATTCAAATCTACTATCATCTCTTGCAATTCCTTCAATGATTCTCTAAATAGAACTATATCAGCTGCAAATTGTTAAGTTATTGTCCATTGATGATAATACTTACATTTTCCCAATGCATATTCTTTAATTTTTTTTTTTGAAAAATGATCTGAATAATTTATAAGATTTTTTCAATCGGAATTTTCTTTCTATTTTTATGTAGTTTTAGGATTGCTGTACTTCCGGTATAAATATCTTTATATGTTCTAACATAAGATTCCTTTCTTCGTTGTCTTTGAAATGTTTTTATTCTTGCTGAAGTATTGACAGAATAAGAAGGATTCTGATAATCCATTGTGGTTTTCATACTCTGTTGATATTTCCATTAGCTTTTTAATTTCACGGAAATTGTCGGTTGTTGAATAACCATTTCTTAAGCTTGCTTTGTTCTCTTGGTTGATTTTAGTCTAGCTGTCTTTCTATTGAGCTTAATATGATCTTTAACATTTTATATATCACGGAGTGTAAATTTATTTGGTGTTATGTTTTCATGCCTTTGTGTCTCCGTTTTTGTGAATTGGTATTATGATAGTGTTTTTCGAAGCCGTAGGTATAGAAAAAAAAAAAAAAAAAACAGCTGTTTTTATTCCATTGCAGGACAAAGACCTCATCCGTGTATTTATCACGTCGGCGGTTGGGCCACGTTGGCAATTAGTGATGGTGGGAGTACAGCTTTGTTGATCATTGCGATACACAGACATTATATATATATATATATATATATATATATATATATATATATATATATATATATATATATATATATATATACAAACACATATATATATATATATATATATATATAGATGTATATATATATATATTTATATATATATATATGTATGTATGTATATGTATAATATATATATATATATATATATATATATATATATATATATATATATATACATATATATATATATATATATATATATATATATGTATATATACATATATATGTATGTATGTATGTATATATATATATATATATATATATATATATATATATATATATACATATATATGAATATATATATATATATATATATATATATATATATATATATATATATATATATATATATATATATATATATATATATATATATATATATATATATATATATATATATATATATATATATATATAGTGTATATGTGTGTGCATGATCTAAATTCCTATTTCAATCAACTCTGATGCTAGTGTTAGTTAATAAGTCTCCAACGTATCTAATTATCATTTTTCTGACAGGACAATCGAATACAGCATCCGAATTTACAAAATATAATTTCTAATCTAATTCAATGATTATTGAATGTTCAGTATCATCTTAATTTACTCTAAATACCAATCACTAAGTGACTTTTGTCCTCACCAGATTAAGATGTCCTTCTGGGATCATGAGTTGTTGCAAATAAGAATATTATGAAATTCAATAAATAATAGAAATGTCAAAGACTAATATTTTCTGTTTACCGGCAAGGGCATATTTTCTCCGCTAAGAACTAAAAGGCCAGATTAGAGTTTTTTGGTCTGAAAAAGGTCCACCTGGCAACCTGCCTGAAAGAAACCGTAAAAAATAAGCATGAAAAAATATAATTTCCATACTTAGAGTAGTTTTAAAGTTATTATAAATGTATTTTTCTTTTTGGCAAATCCAGATATAAAATCCGACTAAGGGTAAAAATATATCAGATTAAAAAAAAAGAAAAATTCTTCAAAAGTGATTAGCATACAAAACTATATAAGATTTCATAATGAAATGAAAAATTATATAATACACGTACTTAGAAAATTAAATAACGAGTTATATGAAAAAAAAAAAATCTGAAATACTACATTATAGGCTAGATTTATTTTGATTTACACGTAGGGACGATCTAATTTTCATACTTTTTCATTATTTTTTCTTAGATTAAACTCATTGTCCGAAAAAAACAAATTCATACTGAAAACCAAAAACCAAAAAAAAAAAAAAAAAAAAAATGCATTTATGTATCTTTATGCAGTTTTTAATCGATAATTATTTTATTCTATTCAGCTGAGGCAGTAACGTCCTTGACTGGTGATTGCCAGACTGGGGTTCGAGTCCTGCTCAAGCTCGTTAGATCCTTTGGTCGCTGCAACTTTACCATCCTTGTGAGCTAAGATACAGGGTTTTGGGCGATTCTATAGGTCTATCTGCTGAGTCATCAACAGCCATTGTCTGGCCCTCCTTGGCCCTAGCTTGGGTGGAGAGGGGCCTTGGGCCCGGATCATATGCATATATGGTCAGTCTCTAGGACATTGTCCTGCTTGATAGGGCAATGTCACTATCCCTTGCCTCTATCATTCATGAGTGGTATTTAAACATGGAGTAACAAGTACATGTCAATAAACAAGTGAAAAAAAGTATAGATCAGGTAAGTTGATTTTATAAGGAATAAAGGTAAAGTTCCTACAGAAGCCAAAAAATACTTGAGGAAAAACAATATACAGGAGTAAATACCAAATATTTGTAGCTTCAAGTTGAGATATAAATATATATCATAATTTTTCTGGTATGTAATTTTAATTAATAAATACTTAATTAATTGCTAATTCTGTGTCAATACTGTAAAACCAATGAACAAAGAAATTCTATTTTATAATGTCTACATAAAGTAAAGAGGAAAGTAATGTAAATAGTTACATAAAATCCTTTATTAGTTGATATAAAAACCAACATCGTAAAGGGAGAGAGAGAGAGAGAGAGAGAGAGAGAGAGAGAGAGAGAGAGAGAGAGAGAGAGAGAGAGAGAGAGAGAGAGAGAGTGAAACAAAGAAATGTCACTTCGCCTGTCGACTTGAAAAAGGCGAAACTGGCAACCGTGTCGGTAAATATTTCTTCTCCAATAAAACTTAGAACTCAGCATTTTTATCCTCCATTTTTTTATGTTCCCTCCGGCAACAGCTTTGACAAACGGTGCCGATGAAACTCTATTATATCTATTTCTCATATATATATATATATATATATATATATATATATATATATATATATGTATATATATATAAATATATATATATATATATGTATATATATATATATATATATATATATATATATATATATATATATATATATGCGTAAAAATCACAGGAAAACGTGATGCTCGAATGCAGAAGAACCACAGGGAAAATGAAAATACGAAATATACGCTTAAGTCCTGACTAGTTTCGTGATACTTCTTCAGAGGACTGATTTATTGAGAGAGGTTTCTTTACATTTTATAGTGAAAGCAAACGTACGAACATACATATAGAGATTTAAAGAACAATGACACTCCCTTACCAGCTACCTGGGCTT
>NC_090763.1:30427461-30447133 GCF_036898095.1 Palaemon carinicauda
AGTTTGTTACTTGGCATTCAATTAATGATAAATTTTGCACATTTTTACGTGTTTTTCATATTCAAATAAGCCATATATATTTTTGATACATTAATGTCTGGATTCTCTTAACGACCTCGGGATCAGAGCCCCAGGCGAAATCACACATAGACAAGAGCTTGGCTCCGGCCGGAATCGAACCCTGGTCGACAAGCTTGTATAGACAGTGACTAAGCCACTTGGCCACGAAGAAAGATAAACGTCAATGACAATTCTTCTGTACTTATACCTGTCGAATTCAGGTATTTTGTACTTAGAATTGAAATCAACCCATCTTCACCATCGTAGCTAATTGGTAGTTTATTACTTGGCATTCAATTAATGATAAATTTTGCACATTTTTACGTGTTTTTCATATTCAAATAAGCCATATATATTTTTGATACATTAATGTCTGGATTCTCTTAACGACCTCGGGATCAGAGCCCCAGGCGAAATCACACAAAGACAAGAGCTTGGCTCCGGCCGGGAATCGAACCCTGGTCGGCAAGCTTGTATAGACAGTGACTAAGCCACTTGGCCACGAAGAAAGATAAAAGTCAATGACAATTCTTCTGTACTTATACCTGTCAAATTCAGGTATATATATATATGTGTGTGTGTGTATAAGAATATATATATATATATATATATATATATATATATATATATATATATATATATATATATATATATATATACACACACACATATATATATATATATATATATATATATATATATATATATATATATATATATATTCATATATTGATAAAAAATTCCCCAAAACAGATTAACGGATGTATATACGAAATTCCATGCAATCAGTGTAATAAACGATATATCGGTCAAAGTGGCAAAGCACTAGAAACTCGATTAAAACAGCATAAATATAATGTAAGAACGGGAAACATTGCCAGCAGTCTTTTTCAGCATATAAATGAGTGTAACCACGCTATTGATTGGAAAGCTGCTAAAGAACTTATATTTTGCAAAGATTTTGTTAAAAGAAATATCATTGAAACAGTTTTAATTAAGAAAAATTTCGATGATCTGCTTAACACCAGTTCAGGTATGTACAAACTGGATGAATTTCTTGTAAACAACATTTTTAAACAACTAACTCTTAAGTAATTTGTAATTTGCTCATTTTTTCTGTTTTACGTCATCACAGAGGTTTCTTTGTATTCTAATTGTATTTTTAAACCATAAGACCGTGAAGAGGTGTAATAATAACACGAGAGTGCTTGTCCAATCTTCGTTTCCTTTTTCCTCCCGGCCTGCTGTCATATATATATATATATATATATATATATATATATATATATATATATATATATATATATATACACTAGGATCCTACATAGTTCAATAGAATATTTTGATTTTATTATATAATATTTACAATTTCGATATTATATTATGGATCTTTTTCGCTTCCTTTCCATGTTTCATTTTCGGTAACTAACCAAGTTAAATCACTGATCAATTTGTGTTATTTTTTTTCTTTCTGTCCAAATCAAGAGTAAAATCAGAATAAATATATAGATTTTGAATAAATTTATCTCAACGGGAGTCAAGATTAGCTAGCCATTAGACTTATTTATGATCTAAGTTGCTAGTTGTATATCCGGAATAGCCGCTCATTCTGATATATATCATTTAGAATTATCAGTCTGAGGAAGACTTGCCCAGGGAAGTCACTCCCTCTCCATCCATTCAAAACACGAGTTGTGGTAACTAAAATATTCAAATCTCTGTAGTGTCATATGAAAAAGAGTTAATTGAAACTTATTACTAACTGCAGGATTGTATGATTGGGACCCTAGAGTCGATTGGGTACTATGTGAATCGGTAATAAGAAATGTTTTAGAATTCGTAAAAGACTGAACAATAATTTTACATTTTTCTTTTTAATTAGACTCCTTGACAAGGAATGTGATTTTGAACCAAAATCAATCCAGTAACGTTCCTTTGAACTAAAATCAATCCAGTAACGTTCCTTTGAACCAAAATCAGACCAATAACGCTCCCTTGAACCATCATCATTTCTGTAATGTTCCCTTGAGCCAAAATCAGTCAAACAACGTTCCCTTCAACCATAATCTGTTCACTTATGTTCCTTTGAACCATAATCAGTCCAGTAACGTTTTCTTGAACCGTAATCAGTTCAGTAACGTTTTCTTGAACCAAAATCAGTCCAGTAACGTTTTCTTTCACCAAAATCAGTCCAGTAACACGCCCTTGAACCATCATCATTTCAGTAATGTTCCATTGAGCCAAAATCAATCGAGTAGCGTTCCCTTGAACCATAATCTGTTCAGTTATGTTCCTTTGAGCCATAATCAGTCCAGTAACTTTCCTTGAACCAAAATCAGTCCAGTAACGTTTTCTATAATCAAAATCAGTCTAGTAACACATCCTTGAACCAAAAACAGTCTATTAATGTTGCCTTGAACTAAAATCAGTCCAGGAACGTTCCCTTGAATCAAAAACAGTCCAGAAACGTTCCCTTGAACCGAAATCATTCCAGTACAGGTCCCTTGAACCAGAATTAGTCAAGTAACGTTTCCTTGAACAAAATTCAGTCCAGTAACAACCCTTGAGCCAAAATCAGTCTGGTAACATTCCCTTGAACCAAATTCAGTTCAGTAACGTTCCCTTGATCCATTATCAGTCTAGTAACAGTCACTTGAACGAAAATCAGTCCAGTAACGTTTTCTATAATCAAAATCAGTCTAGTAACACATCCTTGAACCAAAAACAGTCTATTAATGTTGCCTTGAACTAAAATCAGTCCAGGAACGTTCCCTTGAATCAAAAACAGTCCAGAAACGTTCCCTTGAACCGAAATCATTCCAGTACAGGTCCCTTGAACCAGAATTAGTCAAGTAACGTTCCCTTGAACAAAAATCAGTCCAGTAACAACCCTTGAGCCAAAATCAGTCTGGTAACATTCCCTTGAACCAAATTCAGTTCAGTAACGTTCCCTTGATCCATTATCAGTCTAGTAACAGTCACTTGAACGAAAATCAGTCCAGTAACGTTTCCTTGAACCAAAATCAGTCCAGTAACAACCCTTGAACCAAAATCAGTCTAGTAACAGTCACTTGAACCAAACTCAGTCCAGTAACATTTCCTTGAACCAAAATCAGTCCAGTAACAACCCTTGAACCAAAATCAGCCAAGTAACGTTTCCTTGAACCAAAATCAGTCCAGAATCGTTCCCTTGAACCGAAATCATTCCAGTACTGGTCCCTTGAACCAGAATTGGTCAAGTAACGTTTCCTTGAACAAATTCAGTTCAGTAACGTTCCCTTGAACCCAAATCAGTCCAGTAACAACCCTTGAGCCAAAATCAGTCAAGTAATGTTCCCTTGAACCAAATTCAGTTCAGTAACGTTCCATTGATCCATTATCAGTCTAGTAACAGTCACTTGAACCAAAGTCAGTCCAGTAACGTTTCCTTGAACCAAAATCAGTCCAGTAACAACCCTTGATCCATAATCAGTAGAGTAACAGTCACTTGAACCAAAATCAGTCCAGTAACGTTCCCTTGAACCAAAATCAGTCCAGTAACAACCCTTGAACCAAAATCAGCCTAGTAACGTTCCCTTGAATCAAATTCAGTTCAGTAACTTTCCCTTGATCCATAATCAGTCTAATAACAGTCACTTGAACCAAAATCAGCCCAGTAACGTTTCCTTGAACCAAAATCAGTCCAGAATCGTTCCCTTGAACCGAAATCATTCCAGTATTGGTCCCTTGAACCAGAATTGGTCAAGTAACATTTCCTTGAACAAATTCAGTTCAGTAACGTTCCCTTGAGCCAAAATCAGTCTAGTAATGTTCCCTTGAACCAAATTCAGTTCAGTAACGTTCCATTGATCCATTATCAGTCAAGTAACAGTCACTTGAACCAAAGTCAGTCCAGTAACGTTTCCTTGAACCAAAATCAGTCCAGTAACAACCCTTGATCCATAATCAGTAGAGTAACAGTCAATTGAACCAAAATCGGTCCAGTAACGTTCCCTTGAACCAAAATCAGTCCAGTAACAACCCTTGAACCAAAATCAGCCTAGTAACATTCCCTTGAACCAAATTCAGTTCAGTAACTTTCCCTTGATCCATAATCAGTCTAGTAACAGTCACTTGAACCAAAATCAGCCCAGTAACGTTTCCTTGAACCAAAATCAGTCCAGAATCGTTCCCTTCAACCGAAATCATTCCAGTACTGGTCCCTTGAACCAGAATTGGTCAAGTAACGTTTCCTTGAACCAATTCAGTTCAGTAACGTTCCCTTAAACCCAAATCAGTCCAGTAACAACACTTGAGCCAAAATCATTCTAGTAATGTTCCCTTGAACCAAATTCAGTTCAGTAACGTTCCATTGATCCATTATCAGTCTAGTAACAGTCACTTGAACCAAAGTCAGTCCAGTAACGTTTCCTTGAACCAAAATCAGTCCAGTAACAACCCTTGATCCATAATCAGTCCAGTAACAACCCTTGATCCATAATCAGTAGAGTAACAGTCACTTGAACCAAAATCAGTCCAGTAACATTCCCTTGAACCAAAATCAGTCCAGTAACAACCCTTGAACCAAAATCAGCCTAGTAACGTTCCCTTGAACCAAATTCAGTTCAGTAACTTTCCCTTGATCCATAATCAGTCTAGTAACAGTCACTTGAACGAAAATCAGTCCAGTAACGTTTTCTATAATCAAAATCAGTCTAGTAACACATCCTTGAACCAAAAACAGTCTATTAATGTTGCCTTGAACTAAAATCAGTCCAGGAACGTTCCCTTGAATCAAAAACAGTCCAGAAACGTTCCCTTGAACCGAAATCATTCCAGTACAGGTCCCTTGAACCAGAATTAGTCAAGTAACGTTCCCTTGAACAAAAATCAGTCCAGTAACAACCCTTGAGCCAAAATCAGTCTGGTAACATTCCCTTGAACCAAATTCAGTTCAGTAACGTTCCCTTGATCCATTATCAGTCTAGTAACAGTCACTTGAACGAAAATCAGTCCAGTAACGTTTTCTATAATCAAAATCAGTCTAGTAACACATCCTTGAACCAAAAACAGTCTATTAATGTTGCCTTGAACTAAAATCAGTCCAGGAACGTTCCCTTGAATCAAAAACAGTCCAGAAACGTTCCCTTGAACCGAAATCATTCCAGTACAGGTCCCTTGAACCAGAATTAGTCAAGTAACGTTCCCTTGAACAAAAATCAGTCCAGTAACAACCCTTGAGCCAAAATCAGTCTGGTAACATTCCCTTGAACCAAATTCAGTTCAGTAACGTTCCCTTGATCCATTATCAGTCTAGTAACAGTCACTTGAACGAAAATCAGTCCAGTAACGTTTCCTTGAACCAAAATCAGTCCAGTAACAACCCTTGAACCAAAATCAGTCTAGTAACAGTCACTTGAACCAAACTCAGTCCAGTAACATTTCCTTGAACCAAAATCAGTCCAGTAACAACCCTTGAACCAAAATCAGCCAAGTAACGTTTCCTTGAACCAAAATCAGTCCAGAATCGTTCCCTTGAACCGAAATCATTCCAGTACTGGTCCCTTGAACCAGAATTGTCAAGTAACGTTTCCTTGAACAAATTCAGTTCAGTAACGTTCCCTTGAACCCAAATCAGTCCAGTAACAACCCTTGAGCCAAAATCAGTCAGTAATGTTCCCTTGAACCAAATTCAGTTCAGTAACGTTCCATTGATCCATTATCAGTCTAGTAACAGTCACTTGAACCAAAGTCAGTCCAGTAACGTTTCCTTGAACCAAAATCAGTCCAGTAACAACCCTTGATCCATAATCAGTAGAGTAACAGTCACTTGAACCAAAATCAGTCCAGTAACGTTCCCTTGAACCAAAATCAGTCCAGTAACAACCCTTGAACCAAAATCAGCCTAGTAACGTTCCCTTGAACCAAATTCAGTTCAGTAACTTTCCCTTGATCCATAATCAGTCTAGTAACAGTCACTTGAACCAAAATCAGCCCAGTAACGTTTCCTTGAACCAAAATCAGTCCAGAATCGTTCCCTTGAACCGAAATCATTCCAGTATTGGTCCCTTGAACCAGAATTGGTCAAGTAACATTTCCTTGAACAAATTCAGTTCAGTAACGTTCCCTTGAGCCAAAATCAGTCTAGTAATGTTCCCTTGAACCAAATTCAGTTCAGTAACGTTCCATTGATCCATTATCAGTCAAGTAACAGTCACTTGAACCAAAGTCAGTCCAGTAACGTTTCCTTGAACCAAAATCAGTCCAGTAACAACCCTTGATCCATAATCAGTAGAGTAACAGTCACTTGAACCAAAATCGGTCCAGTAACGTTCCCTTGAACCAAAATCAGTCCAGTAACAACCCTTGAACCAAAATCAGCCTAGTAACATTCCCTTGAACCAAATTCAGTTCAGTAACTTTCCCTTGATCCATAATCAGTCTAGTAACAGTCACTTGAACCAAAATCAGCCCAGTAACGTTTCCTTGAACCAAAATCAGTCCAGAATCGTTCCCTTGAACCGAAATCATTCCAGTACTGGTCCCTTGAACCAGAATTGGTCAAGTAACGTTTCCTTGAACCAAAATTCAGTTCAGTAACGTTCCCTTGAACCCAAATCAGTCCAGTAACAACCTTGAGCCAAAATCATTCTAGTAATGTTCCCTTGAACCAAATTCAGTTCAGTAACGTTCCATTGATCCATTATCAGTCTAGTAACAGTCACTTGAACCAAAGTCAGTCCAGTAACGTTTCCTTGAACCAAAATCAGTCCAGTAACAACCCTTGATCCAAATCAGTCCAGTAACAACCCTTGATCCATAATCAGTAGAGTAACAGTCACTTGAACCAAAATCAGTCCAGTAACGTTCCCTTGAACCAAAATCAGTCCAGTAACAACCCTTGAACCAAAATCAGCCTAGTAACGTTCCCTTGAACCAAATTCAGTTCAGTAACTTTCCCTTGATCCATAATCAGTCTAGTAACAGTCACTTGAACCAAAATCAGTCCAGTAACGTTTCCTTGAACCAAAATCAGTCCAGAATCGTTCCCTTGAACCGAAATCATTCCAGTACTGGTCCCTTGAACCAGGAATTGTCAAGTAACGTTTCCTTGAACAAAATTCAGTCCAGTAACGTTCCCTTGAACCCAAATCAGTCCAGTAACAACCCTTGAGCCAAAATCAGTCTAGTAATGTTCCCTTGAACCAAATTCAGTTCAGTAACGTTCCTTGATCCATTATCAGTCTAGTAACAGTCACTTGAACCAAAATCAGTCCAGTAACGTTTCCTTGAACCAAAATCAGTCCAGTAACAACCCTTGAACCAAAATCAGTCTAGTAACAGTCACTTGAACCAAAATCAGTCCAGTAACGTTCCCTTGAACCAAAATCAGTCCAGTAACAACCCTTGAACCAAAATCAGCCTAGTAACGTTCCCTTGAACCAAATTCAGTTCAGTAACTTTCCCTTGATCCATAATCAGTCTAGTAACAGTCACTTGAACCAAAATCAGCCCAGTAACGTTTCCTTGAACCAAAATCAGTCCAGAATCGTTCCCTTGAACCGAAATCATTCCAGTACTGGTCCCTTGAACCAGAATTGGTCAAGTAACGTTTCCTTGAACAAATTCAGTTCAGTAACGTTCCCTTGAACCCAAATCAGTCCAGTAACAACCCTTGAGCCAAAATCAGTCTAGTAATGTTCCCTTGAACCAAATTCAGTTCAGTAACGTTCCATTGATCCATTATCAGTCTAGTAACAGTCACTTGAACCAAAGTCAGTCCAGTAACGTTTCCTTGAACCAAAATCAGTCCAGTAACAACTCCTTGATCCATAATCAGTAGAGTAACAGTCACTTGAACCAAAATCAGTCCAGTAACGTTCCCTTGAACCAAAATCAGTCCAGTAACAACCCTTGAACCAAAATCAGCCTAGTAACGTTCCCTTGAACCAAATTCAGTTCAGTAACTTTCCCTTGATCCATAATCAGTCTAGTAACAGTCACTTGAACCAAAATCAGCCCAGTAACGTTTCCTTGAACCAAAATCAGTCCAGAATCGTTCCCTTGAACCGAAATCATTCCAGTACTGGTCCCTTGAACCAGAATTGGTCAAGTAACGTTTCCTTGAACAAATTCAGTTCAGTAACGTTCCCTTGAACCCAAATCAGTCCAGTAACAACCCTTGAGCCAAAATCAGTCTAGTAATGTTCCCTTGAACCAAATTCAGTTCAGTAACGTTCCATTGATCCATTATCAGTCTAGTAACAGTCACTTGAACCAAAGTCAGTCCAGTAACGTTTCCTTGAACCAAAATCAGTCCAGTAACATCCTTGATCCATAATCAGTCCAGTAACAACCCTTGATCCAAATCAGTAGAGTAACAGTCACTTGAACCAAAATCAGTCCAGTAACGTTCCCTTGAACCAAAATCAGTCCAGTAACAACCCTTGAACCAAAATAAGCCTAGTAACTTTCCCTTGAACCAAATTCAGTTCAGTAACTTTCCCTTGATCCATAATCAGTCTAGTAACAGTCACTTGAACCAAAATCAGCCCAGTAACGTTTCCTTGAACCAAAATCAGTCCAGAATCGTTCCCTTCAACCGAAATCATTCCAGTACTGGTCCCTTGAACCGGAATTGGTCAAGTAACGTTTCCTTGAACAAATTCAGTTCAGTAACGTTCCCTTGAACCCAAATCAGTCCAGTAACAACCTTTGAGCCAAAATCATTCTAGTAATGTTCCCTTGAACCAAATTCAGTTCAGTAACGTTCCATTGATCCATTATCAGTCTAGTAACAGTCACTTGAACCAAAGTCAGTCCAGTAACATTTCCTTAAACCAAAATCAGTCCAGTAACAACCCTTGATCCCTAATCAGTAGAGTAACAGTCACTCGAACCAAAATCAGTCCAGTAACGTTCCCTTGAACCAAAATCAGCCCAGTAACAACCCTTGAACCAAAATCAGCCTAGTAACGTTCCCTTGAACCAAATTCAGTTCAGTAACTTTCCCTTGATCCATAATCAGTCTAGTAACAGTCACTTGAACCAAAATCAGCCCAGTAACGTTTCCTTGAACCAAAATCAGTCCAGAATCGTTCCCTTCAACCGAAATCATTCCAGTACTGGTCCCTTGAACCAGAATTGGTCAAGTAACGTTTCCTTGAACAAATTCAGTTCAGTAACGTTCCCTTGAACCCAAATCAGTCCAGTAACAACCCTTGAGCCAAAATCAGTCTAGTAATGTTCCCTTGAACCAAATTCAGTTCAGTAACGTTCCATTGATCCATTATCAGTCTAGTAACAGTCACTTGAACCAAAGTCAGTCCAGTAACGTTTCCTTGAACCAAAATCAGTCCAGTAACAACCCTTGATCCATAATCAGTAGAGTAACAGTCACTTGAACGAAAATCAGTCCAGTAACGTTCCCTTGAACCCAAATCAGTCCAGTAACAACCCTTGAACCAAAATCAGCCTAGTAACGTTCCCTTGAACCAAATTCAGTTCAGTAACTTTCCCTTGATCCATAATCAGTCTAGTAACAGTCACTTGAACCAAAATCAGCCCAGTAACGTTTCCTTGAACCAAAATCAGTCCAGAATCGTTCCCTTGAACCGAAATCCTTCCATTACTGGTCCCTTGAACCAGAATTGGTCAAGTAACGTTTCCTTGAACAAATTCAGTTCAGTAACGTTCCCTTGAACCCAAATCAGTCCAGTAACAACCCTTGAGCCAAAATCAGTTTAGTAATGTTCCCTTGAACCAAATTCAGTTCAGTAACGTTCCATTGATCCATTATCAGTCTAGTAACAGTCACTTGAACCAAAGTCAGTCCAGTAACGTTTCCTTGAACCAAAATCAGTCCAGTAACAACCCTTGATCCATAATCAGTAGAGTAACAGTCACTTGAACCAAAATCAGTCCAGTAACGTTCCCTTGAACCAAAATCAGTACAGTTTCGTCCATATTCCTGAAAAATAAATATCAGACCATTTTTTTTTTTCATTTACCATCGTATTTCCACCGTATATTTTCTCTAGAACAATGCTTCCTCGAAACAAAACCCATTTCTGTATTATTTCAATAAGAAAAAAAATAATTCTCCTCGAAAGGAAAGAGGAAATTGAAGCTCGGGAAACCCTTTGCGAGGACAAAGGAATCAACTTCCAGAGAATTACAAAGTTTATGAACACAATTATCCAAACTCCCATTAAACCGAGTTAAGAGCTTTGTGTGTTGTTCGGCCGTTGGTTCTTGGGACACATTTGTCTGTTCTTGTGTGTAAATGCGTTTTGTTCACTGAGACTAAGCCAAGCCATCTGTGCAAGATAAATATGTTCCTTAGGATGTTCCTCTTTATAAAATTTCACTTCTGGATTGTATACAAAGGAGTCTTGGGTGGGGGTAAACCTAGTATATATAAATAAGTACAAACTTAAACACATACACACACACACACACACACACACACACATATATATATATATATATATATATATATATATATATATATATATATATTTATATATATATATATATATATATATATATATATATATATATATATATATACTGTACATATAAATATAAATATATATATATAATTAAATATATATATATATATATATATATATATATATATATATATATATATATATATATATATATGAATATATATATATATATACATATATATATATGTATATATATATATATATATATATATATATATATATATATATATATATATATACATATATATATATGTATATATATATATATATATATATATATATATATATATATATATATATATATATATATATAAATAAGCTATATATATTTTTGATACATTAATGTCTGGATTCTCTTAACGACCTCGGGATCAGAGCCCCAGGTGAAATCACACAAAGACAAGAGTTTGGTGATTTCGCCAGACATTAATGTATCAAAATTATCTATCTATCTATCTATATATCTATCTATCTATCTATCTATCTATCTATATATATATATATATATATATATATATATATATATTTATATATATACAGTATATATATATATATATATATATATATATATATATATGTATATATATATATATATATATATATATATATATATATATATATATATATATATATATATATATATATCATCATCATCATCTCACCCCACGTGTATTACTGTAAAGGGCCTCGGTTAGAATTCACCAGTTGTTTATATTTTGAACTTTTAAATAAATACTTCACCATGTATATATATATACATATATATATATATATATATATATATATATATATATATATATATATATATATATATATATATTTTTGGGCTCAAGCCATGTAGCCTGATGGAAGTTCCTATAGGGTAGCTTCCTAGGGTATATTACAACTACGGCGATATTCCCAGAGAATTTACCTTAAGGTACCAGAATTCTAACTCCTGGAGCGAGTATCCCTCGTGAAAGGGATATCGCGACATATCAGAGGACGTATTCTAGACACGTCACATGGCAATCTACGACCTGAACAGAGATTTCGTCTCGTAGGAGGTGATTGACGAGATACGAATTCGGGAAAGAAAAAGGGGAGCCGCTCCCAAGGCTTCCCTATCCCCCGATTCGTATGCGTGCCTGGCGCCAATCCTGGCGCCATCTGCATTCCTTTTTGCGTAGCTTAACAACTCGGTGTTTTTTCCTGTTTTTCTCGAAAATCTTGGATTTATTCAGCTTTTCATGGCTTCTCCGTCTTCGTTGGCCTCGGATAAGTTGAGTATAGTGTCTGTTATGTATAAATGTAGGCTCTTGGTAAAATTTTGAGTGATTAATAGGATTAATCTTTGATACAAGAGCCGTAGCCTACCAGAGGTGTCCTGGACACTGTCACTCGCTAGGTATAAATTAGTTAGTCAGAGTGACATTCCTGGTTGTTTTGCTTTAATAAATTTTAGCTATTTAGCTTTACATAGGATTTCCTTTCGTGCTTAGTATTATTTGGCGAAGTATTCGCCATTCTGGCCTACGCTAGGCCATGTAGCCTAGTCGTTTGGTCCTAGTACTTCATGCATGATTTTGGTTTTTCCGAGTGTAATTAAAATTTTATTGAAGCTTTAGGCTATATTTTATACATTTAAGACTATGTGGAATATTTCCAAGATTGTATACGTGTGAGTTTCGGTGAATTAGGTAATCGATTCTCTTGGTGCCTAGGCTAATTGCTTATGGAGCCTTAGTATACTTTATCATACTCCCCGTTTGCTTTCTTTTCTTCGGAGAAGGTATGCAATCCCTTTCCCTCTGTTTAAGCCTTGGGCTTATCCCTAAGTGGTTTTTTCCGAATTTATTTTCGATAAAACTATACTAGGGTGTTACTGTACCTTCCTGTTCCAGTAAGTCTGGTTCAAAGAGGGACAGAACAACAGAGTTTTTAGTCTGAGTCCGTGTTGTCTGGCTTGGGGCAGAGTCTCCCTCGCTGACCTAACACTTACAAAGGGAGCTTAGCTCCCTTAGGTCACTACCGAAGGTTTCTGTAAGTTATGATTCCTTCTTTTGTGATCGACCAGACTAAGTCCTGTTGCTGTTCTCGGGGGAGGATAAGTTCTTCCCTTGGGAGTAGCAACGCCTTCCTTGCTTTGGTGCTCTGGAAGCTGGCAAGTATTGCTGGCCCTTTCCCTTAGATCTCCCTTAGGCTAAGACAAAGTTCTTGGCTGCGGGTGATCTGTCACTAAAGCAAGGTTGGCAGGACCCTCTTGTCCCTTCCCCCTCTATCTCCGTAATGGCCTAGCCATTACTGTACTGTACCTTGCCGGCCGGCAGAGCTGGCCGGCAGGGGTATTACTGTACTGTACGTCGTTCTACTTCTGGACCTAGTATAGGTTGGGATGTGGAATTGACTAAGCCCATTGCCGGCCGGCAGAGATGCTGGCCGGCAAGGGTCTTATGTTTTCGAGTGCTGCCCGGACCTCTCTTGGTCCCTCATCCATGCCTGCCGGCAGAGCCGGACAGCATTGGTCAAGGAAGCCTGAATTAAGTTTCTCCCCTTCCTTATATGCACTCTTTCGGTTGCCGGGCTTGGGGGGTTGTGTACACTCTTATCCCGGCATCCATTCTATTTTCTTCTAGTGCTGTACCTGTCCCGGCTGCCGGCCTATGAGGCCGGCAGCCGGGCAGGTGTAGTCTTCTGGTTCTTTGCTGCCGGCTGGCATCGGTCTTGTACCTTTGCCGGCCGGCTTATGTCAGTCCTTGTCTGCCGGTCACCAAGAGTGTGGCCGGCAGCTGGGTACTACCTTGTGTAGTTGCTGGCCGGCAGTCATTGCCGGCCAACACTGGCTGTTGCCGGCCGGCAGTTGCTGCCGACCGGCACAGGCATTGTAACCAGAGTGCTGCCGCCCTATAGCTGTTAAGTAGTATACTTTAAAGCTAGTTGTGGTGTGTGCCGGCCGGCAAAGGCAGGCCGGCACACATCCTCCTATACTGTACTAATATTCTTCTGTATAGCATATACAGTAAGAAGAAAACTATAGTAAAGGTTTAGGTACAGCACTGTATCTTCTAACACTATTGTGTTTTCTTGCACAGCCCTTTGCTGTTGCCCTCAGATAGGAAGCAGAGTTCTTCCCTGTCTATTATCCAGGATTTTAAAATCATTGCCTAGGTGTGAGCTCCACCTGTTTCCTCTGGAAACCTTGCATTGGTTACTCTAGAAGAGATAAACCATTTTGATTTTATTATCTGGAAGGCTGCAACAATGGGTTGTGAGGGAAACACAAGTGTGTGTCTTTCCTTTATGAATTGTTATGCTATACTATGCATATCCAGTGATACATAGTTCACTTGATACTCATGGAAATTTCTTCTCTTTACAGGAGGACCCTCCGAAGTGCGGAAATGTTTTCTGCAATGTCCGCAGCAAGAACCTCTGCGGACATGAGTGTTGTAGGAGACACGCAGCATGCGCTGTCTCCAAGGATGATCTCCAGTATTGGGACCCTCAGGTATGTACTGTATGCACTAACCTGATTACTGAGGCTTTTGATTCCCCTAGAACGGCGGAATCAAGGGATATAGCAAGGGAAAAGCTTCGTACTTGGGTAAGGGGCTTCAAGAAGAACACCTCTGGTCCTTATCTTCCAAGTGAGAAGATGAGGGCGTATCTTTTTCCCCAGGCATCAGCTGAGGCAGTGATTCCCCAGCCTCAAGAGGAGATCCCTCAAGATCAAGCCCAGGTGGACGCGGAAGTCGCAGTTGCGATGCAAGACATCCAGTTGTATGACAGGATGTCTGACCTGGACGAACGTTTGGAAGAAGACCTCCTGGCAGAAGGTCAGGATCAAGTTCAAACCCCGGATGTCGTAGAGGATGAGGTCGACGAGGTGTCGGCTACTCCGGTTCAGATGCCGGAGCCTATCCCCTCAACATCGGCTGGTCTCCCAGTAGAACTGGGACAGGCCCTCTCTTCGATTGTTGGAATGATCCAACAAATGCAGAAGGAGAATCAGGAGAAGGCGGCTGCAATGGAACTGCGTATGCAGTCCCTAGCAGAATCACATGGGCCCCAGAAAAGGCTCAATGTGAAAGACCTTCCCATATGCTCAGATGCTAACCCATGGAGGTATGCTGAGCACATGCCGATGACGACTGGAAAGATCGTCATCTCGGATAAGCTGGGTTCAGTTCCCCTAGAGGAGGTAGAATTCTGGCCCAGCAAGGCATCATATCCGGACTGCTATGTCCGGCTGAGAAAAGAACCAGCTTCAAGGGAGGAGACAGAGCCGAAGGAGGTCATTATTATGGACCACGCTAAGGCTCAAGCCCTACTTTCATCCTCGATGAAAGAGAGGGGCTTCTCTAATTCGAAGGTAGCTGCATTGAGCAAGAAGCTCCCTTCTTTTGTGTCCTCTCCTGATAGAGCCTTCCCCTTTTTACAGAAAGGGTTTGCGGCTGTCCTAAAGGCAGTCGAGGCCGGCAAGCCTTGCCCCTCCCTGGAGGAGTGTAAACCCTTGTCGCTGGCTCTGCCTATGGACCACAAAGACTGGAAGGATGTCCATCTGACATTCTCAGTGGGAAAGTTGGAGGCTGATATTGCCGGACGGCAATTCGGCGAGGACCTCCCCAAGCTGTCCGAATCTCTTTTACGAAGAGAGTTCGAGACCAAAGAAAGACTGGCTGCCTCAATGTCTCATCAGACTACTCTTGAGACAATGGCAAGTGACCCTAAGGTCCATGAAATGTTCATGGTAGTGGCTAAGTCTCACCTAGCCACAGTGACGAAGGACCTTTATGGCTTCATCAAGGCAAGGAGAGCTTGCAGGGAGTTCGTGTTCCCCGGGGCTTCGGTGAGACACGAGCCAAGGAAATTAATCTCCTCCAACATTTGGGGAAAAGACCTTTTCCCTACCGATGTGGTCAAAGAGGTTGTTGATAAGGCCGCCGTGGAGAATAGAAACCTTCTCCAGAAGTGGGGCCTGGCTATCAAAAGAAAATCTTCCCCGGATGAGGGTCCTCAACCAAAGAGGAAGAATATGAGGACTAGGCTACCATCTCGGCCAGCCAAGCCTTATAGACAGCAACAGCAACTGCAATTGCCTTTGCCTCCAGTGCCCCAGATGGTGGCACAAACCCCGACTGCTTTTCAGTGGGTACCCCAGGCTGTGCCAGGTCAGTCAAACATTCACCCCAACGTTCGAAGGACAGTCTTCTTCCTTTCGCGCAAAACCTAGAGGAGCAGCCAGAGGCTCGTCTAGGCGCCCCTCAAGGGGAAGGGGATTCAGAGGTGGTCGTGGTCAGGGAGGCAAGACCTCAGGATGGCAGTCCAAGTGAAATGATACCGGTAGGAGGGAGACTGATGAAATTTTGGGATCGCTGGACCTTCGATCCCTGGGCCCAAAGCCTACTCAAGAATGGACTGGGTTGGAGCTGGTACAGCACTCCACCCCCATGCCTTCGGTTTTTCCAACACTCCACCCCCGTTTTGGAGGAGTACGTTCAAGAACTGTTGGAGAAAAATGTGATCCGAAAGGTGAAGTCCATCAAATTCCAAGGGAGGCTGTTTTGTGTTCCCAAGAAAGACTCGGAAAAGCTCAGAGTCATTCTGGACTTGTCACCACTCAACAAGTTCATAGTGAATTGCAAATTCAAGATGCTAACACTGCAACACATAAGGACCTTACTGCCCAAGAGGGCATACTCAGTCTCTATAGACTTGTCAGATGCCTATTGGCACATTCCAATCAGCCGTCGACTCTCCCCCTACCTAGGGTTCAGGCTACAACGGAGACTGTACGCCTTCAGAGCCATGCCATTCGGGCTAAACATAGCCCCAAGGATTTTCACGAAGCTTGCGAGCGCAGCTCTCAAACAATTACGCCTAAAGGGAATTCAGGTAGTAGCCTACCTGGACGACTGGCTGGTGTGGGCAGCATCCGAGACCGAATGCTTGCAAGCTTCCAGTCAGGTGATCCAGTTCCTAGAGTACCTAGGCTTCAAGATCAACAGAAAAAAGTCTCGACTTTCTCCATCCCAAAAGTTCCAGTGGCTGGGAATCCACTGGGACCTTTTGTCACACAGTTTCTCCATCCCGACGAAGAAAAGGAAGGAGATAGCGGGCTCTGTCAAGAGACTTCTAGATTCCGAAAGGATATCAAGACGCGAACAGGAGAGGGTACTAGGCTCTCTCCAGTTTGCTTCAGTGACAGACCCAGTGCTAAGAGCACAGCTAAAGGATGCAACCGGAGTTTGGAGAAGGTATGCATCAAATGCGCGAAGAGACCTGAGAAGACCAGTGCCGCCTCGGCTACGTACTCTTCTCAGACCTTGGTCCCAAGCCAGACATCTAAAGAAGTCGGTTCTTCTTCAGCCACCTCCCCCGTCGTTGACGATTCACTCAGACGCCTCAAAGGAGGGATGGGGAGGTCACTCTCATCGGAAAAAAGTCCAGGGGACTTGGTCCAAGCTATTCAGGACCTTTCATATAAACTTTCTAGAAGCTATGGCAGTGCTCCTTACCTTAAAGAAAGTCTCTCCGCGTCACTCGATCCACATAAGATTGGTGACGGACAGCGAGGTGGTTGTGAGATGCTTGAATCGACAAGGGTCGAGGTCACCACCTCTCAACCAAGTGATGTTAGCCATTTTCCGATTGGCGGAAAAGAAGAAGTGGTACCTGTCGGCAGTTCACCTTCAAGGAGTCCGCAATGTGACAGCGGACGCTCTATCCAGGTTCACACCGATAGAGTCGGAATGGTCCTTAGATGCAGGATCATTTTCCTTCATTCTGAATCAAGTCCCAGAACTGCAAATAGACCTCTTTGCGACGAAAGACAACAAGAAGTTGCCCCTGTACGTGTCCCCGTACGAGGACCCCTTAGCGGAAGCAGTGGACGCAATGTCCCTCGACTGGAACAGATGGTCCAGGATTTATCTGTTCCCTCCTCACAACCTTCTGTTGAGGGTCCTCAACAAACTGAGATCCTTCAAGGGGGTAGCGGCAATAGTGGCCCACAAGTGGGCGAACAGTATGTGGTTCCCCTTGGCGTTGGAACTACAGATGAAGTTCGTGCCGCTACCACATCCAGTTCTGACCCAGCGAGTCCAGAAGTCGACTGTCTGCGCTTCATTACAGAAAACCCAGACCCTGCAGCTCATGATTTTCTCGCCCTAGCGGTGAGAAAGCGTTTCGGGATTTCGAAAGCCAGCATAGACTTCCTAGAGGAATATAAGTGCAAATCGACTAGAAGGCAATATGAGTCATCTTGGAGAAAATGGGTGGCCTTTGTAAAGGCAAAGAATCCGCAGGAGATCTCAACAGACTTCTGCTTATCTTTCTTCATCCACCTCCATGGCCAAGGGTTGGCAGTTAACACGATTTCAGTGTGTAAATCTGCTTTGATGAGACCCATTTTATTTGCCTTCCAGATCGACCTAGGTAACGAGATCTTTAATAAAGTTCCGAAAGCCTGCGCTAGGCTCAGACCTTCAGCACCTCCAAAGCCCATCTCATGGTCTTTAGACAAAGTTCTTCATTTCGCCTCCCTGTTGAGCAATGAAGAATGTGCGTTAAAGGATTTGACGCAAAAAGTTATTTTCCTACTTGCACTCGCGTCCGGGGCCAGGGTTAGTGAGATCGTAGCCCTCTCGAGAGAGGCAGGTCGTGTTCAGTTCCTGGATGGGGGGAGCTGAACCTGTTTCCGGATCCTACGTTTCTCGCCAAGAATGAGTTACCCACCAACAGGTGGGGTCCCTGGAGAATCTGCCCTCTGAAAGAAGATGCATCTCTATGTCCAGTAGAATGCCTAAAGGTCTATCTTCGTAGAACTTCAGACTTCAAGGGTGGTCAACTATTCAGGGGAGAAACATCAGGCTCAAATTTATCTCTGAATCAACTCAGAGCGAAAATCACATATTTTATTCGCAGAGCGGATCCTGACAGTACACCCGCAGGTCACGATCCGAGGAAAGTTGCCTCATCCCTAAATTTCTTTAATTGTATGGATTTTGAACATCTCCGTTCATACACGGGCTGGAAGTCTTCCAGGGTGTTCTTTCGCCACTATGCGAAGCAAGTAGAGGAACTTAAGAGATCTGTGGTAGCAGTGGGTCGTGTAGTTAACCCTACTGTTTAACTCTGCGAGGAACAGTGGTCTTAATTGGGACGATTAAGTCCAGGGTGAGTGTGTAGGTACATACTGTACTACAAACTAAATGAGGGCACCAAGTGCCCATATAGACTGTTCCTTCTTTCAAAGGTGAACCTAGCATAAGTTCAGACATGTGTGCCAAGCGTTTCTAACGCTAATGTGATTGATTTGTAATACAGACTTTTTATGACTTGATACCTTGGTATCTTATTGAAGTGGTGTTTAATGGTTTTTCTTTCAGATAAACAAGTTCTGTTTACTATCATACTTATGCTTAAAGTTTTGGGTTATCCTCTTTTATATAAATATATATATTTGTTGTTAACCTGTCTGTTTATTATCTGTCAATAAACTTGTTCTTGAGAACCTTGCGTCTCTTTCACCTGTGTCAATTTATTGGTATAATTGAGCATTTTAATTCTATGTATCTTATCTGGGATAATTCTGATAGAATTGTTCTGTTTTGCAAGCTATGTTGCATTGGTTTATGTAAGTCCCCTAATGGGAGGACTCCGTCCCATAAAGGGACGAGGGCGGTTTTATTAGTTTCTTCCTATGCGGATATAAACCTTTGTCCAATACAAGTATTGTGCGGATTACTGGTCAATATATTGACGCAGTGGTTCTATACAAACTATGCTTTACTTAATATAGGGCGAGACCACTATATTAGCTTGCCTGGTATTCATACATAGATATATGTACTCTTCGAGACTTTCCAGAGTCTAGTAGGACTCTTCCCTGTAGGGGGCAGGAAGCTCTAACATAGTTTATAGTTAGCTGAAAAGATGTATAACGGTAACATCTTAGGTCTCTAGGTCTAGTCGACCGGGAATAAATACCTCCAGGGAGTACGGCACGTTCTGAGAATCCACAGATACAGTAATGCTCTGGTACACTTCCATCAGGACGACATGGCTTGAGCCCAAAAAATGGATTTTGAGCGAAGCGAAAAATCTATTTTTGGGTGAGATAGCCATGTCGTCCTGAT
>NC_090763.1:30447633-30450133 GCF_036898095.1 Palaemon carinicauda
AATATACAACTGAATTTGTTAGCTAGTCACTTATCTAAACCTCAACAGTTCAAACTTAAAGCAAATGTTTTGATATTTAAGAGGCTTATATAAATCTTTTTATAATTCATATATGAAATACCTGTATTTATGAAGTTACTGGTTTTTAAATATTTTATTTCAATTGTTCATTACTTGTCACATCGTTTTTTAGTTTGTAACATCCTTTGCTCACTGGGGTATTTTTCCCTGCTGGAGCCTTTGGGCTTATAGCATCAAGCTTTCCCAACTAGGGTTGTAGATTATCTAGTAATAATAATAATAATAAGGATAATAAAAATAATAGTAATAATAATAATAATAATAATAATAATAATAATAGTAATAAAATAATAATAATAATAATAATAATAATAATAATAATAATAAATCCTTAGGATTGATCAATTATTAATTTGCTAAAAGAAAACTACTCTGAATGTTTTGTTTCACCGATTTGCCGTTTTCGACGTTGTCATTTTCACCTCTTGGCAAGTTAATTTGATGAATTAATTATCTAATTATTTAGTTAATCATTTTGGTCATTGTTCTCGAGATCTAGTTCATCTCCTGCCTCCTAGTAACACCTCCCCCCGCCCTATTATCTAGTTCTTTAGAATATCGGCGATATATCGCAATGATGAACATTCCTTTACCACTTTACTATATGCACATCTTAAGGGGATGATTCTCCTTAAATTCTGGATATACGTTCGTTTAATTATATAAAATTTTATACACATCCTACAAGCATGCACATACACACAGTTATATATATATATATATATATATATATATATATATATATATATATATATATATATATATATATATATATATATATATGTATATATAAAATGTATATATATATATATATATATATATATATATATATATATATGTATATTTATACGCACACACATACACACACATACACACAGACACATATATATATATATATATATATATATATATATATATATATATATGTATATATATATGTATATATACCTAAATATATATATATATATATATATATATATATATATATATATATATATATTTATATATGCATACATATATGTGTACATGTATATATATACATATATATGTATATATATATATATATATATATATATATATATATAGATAGATAGAAAGATAGATATGTATATATATATATATATATATATATATATATATATGTGTGTGTGTGTGTGTGTGTGTGTGTGTAAATGTGTAAGTGTGTGTATATGTGCATACACACACACACACACATATATATATATATATATATATATATATATATATATATACATATATGCGTGTGTGTGTGTGTGTTTGTGTGTGTATACTCACAAATATACAGTATATATATATATATATATATATATATATATATATATATATATATATATATATATATATATATATATATATATATATAATGTTTGATATTAAGAACAAATATCAGTTATTTGTTAGTGACGTTTTGGGATATGCAGTTACAAGGAGAAATAGATGATATTTGGGATACTATGAAAACGAGGTAAAGAAAAATTGATTGCTGACAGTTTTCGAGGAAGTAATGAAAATTACAAGGTAGAGCTTGCTAAGTATTCCAGTATTGATATTGAGGTCAAAAGAAATATCAGGAATGACTGGAGAGAATATTTAGACAGTAAAACAGATGACGCTGACAAAGCTATGAATTCAGGAACTGTCTATGATTTAGAAATTGCTCATAGAATTATTAATGAAAGAAAGACCTGTTGGATGGAACACTTTAGTGTGGTTATGAATAGGAGATACGAAGGGAATAATTTGATATATTCCCAGAATACTTACAAGATTATTTTGTAGAATGGGGTGTCAAGAGGGGAGACCTGATGATTGGGGGAGCTAGGAGTGTTAGTGAAAACGGCAAATAAACAGGTGACCTGACTGATTGCAATAATTACAGAGGCTTAACACTTACGTCATTTGTCATGAAAATATATAGTATGCTCATTCTAAAGAGACTAGAGAGAAAGACTGATGAAAAGCTGAGAGATGAACAAGCAGGATTTCGAAAAGGTAAACGACGCAGTACCCAAATTTTCAGTTTAAAAAATGTTGTAAAGCAATGTGTAGAATATAGAAATCCACTTTTGATGGTGTTTGTGGGCTATGAAAATGCCTTTGATAGTTTGCACATGCACATTTTGTTTCTTTTTTATACTTGGTAATACTAAATTTGGTAGAATGGGTGGTTATTGTATAATTTGTATCGTTAATGTTGAAAGTCCTTCGTTATTATGGAATTCCTTTTAGAAATATAAATTTTATTTAGTCTGTTCCTGGGCATACCAAGTGCAAATTAAATATTAGTGGAATCTTATATAACGAATTTCCAGTGAACACCAGAGAAAACCAAGGTAATGTGTTTTTACCGACGTTGTTTATCCTCCTGATGGATTTGGTGATGCAGAGAACAGTTAGG
>NC_090763.1:30457633-30462633 GCF_036898095.1 Palaemon carinicauda
TTTTTTTTTATTGTCTTTATGATGACAAGGTTATGGTTAGACCTCATGATCTTAAGTTGAACTTAAGTGAAGTTTTTATTCTATTAAAATGTTCTTGAAATAAGCGAGCTAGGCTCAATAGTCGATTAAAAATAAATGCAAAGGATCCATTTTTCTATGAATCCCACAGTTTTCTGATATTAAGATGTGACTCACAGTTCTATATTGAATATGTTTAATGTTTTGCGCTTAATTGTGTATATTCGTTCGTTTCTGTAACTTTTTTCTTTGTGTACGTTATAATGAATATGTATGGTAATTAGATTTTAGTTTACTCAGGCTTTTTATCCCAAGATATTATAGCATATATGGGAAATCTTCGATTTGATAATTACATTATAAGGAAAATTGAAACGCCGATATGCATTGATTTTATTTAATTTTCACCAATGATCAAAATTTATTATCGTCGGCCCCTTGCTTTTAATCCCACCTTCAAAGTCCCTAATTTCAATCATCCAAATGTATGAGGCCGATCAACTCCCGTGTAATTGAACCCAGATATTCAAATTAATTTCTCTTTTCATTCATCTCTCTCTTCACGTCATAAACATCGGTCAAATCATCGCGAATCATGGACATAAAAAAGCCAAAAAAAAAAAGAAAGAAAGAAAAAAAAAAGAATTAAATAAACCTGACGGCCTTTCCCCCTACACATTTTACCTCCAGTTTGAAAAATATTTTCCCCTATTTTCCCCCAAATTTCAACAGGGCTGCAGGTGTGGACGGGAGGGATTTTACCTAAAAGCTGTGGGCGAAAGGGATCCCAACACTAATCTCCTGTCGAGAGAAGGATTAAATTCGATGCTGGGTTTTGGGGCAGAGGAGTCAATCCATTGTTATTGACAAGAATCCTGCGGATGGAAAGGCAATGGAGAGCTGAGAAGGGAGGCTGATGAGGTCTGTCTCTTGAAAGATTGAATGGATGCTTACTAAAACAGGAGTCATTTGTAACTTATTACCTCTGCCAACAAAGTTGGAAGGAGTTTATGTTTTACCACCTATTTGTGTGTGTGTTACTAAACATCTTTATGGCCATAATTTTAACCGTAGAGTGATGAAACTTTCGGGGATTAAATGATATGTGAAAAGCTGGAAATTATTACATTTTGGAAGGTCAAGGTCAAAGGTTAAGGTCACGGTCAAGCAAAACGTCCATATCACGTAATCAGCCATAAGTGTAGACATCGTTGTCACAGAGACTTAAAACTTGATTCATTTTTAGTGTATGATAATCCACGCCAATCATTACATTATAAGGTCATACGTCAAGGTCAAGATCGAGCATGAGGTCGAGAAATAAGCTACCGCGGCGGAAGTCTGCGCTCTACTGAGTGTCTCTCTATTTTTCATTGTTAATGGAGAAATTTAGATGGTTTATTCGGACAAAGGAATATTTATTCATGTCACTTAACGTTTCAAACAAAACATCCACTTCAATATCTCATTTTCTTTAATGATTTATTTTTCTACGTCATAAATTCTAAATAATTTGCTGATCTATTTTGAAATAACGATCTATAGTGTATTGTCTATTTTTATTTATCTATTGATTTCGAATACATTTATGTGTATTTGCAGAGGTAACTGTATTTATCAAATAGATATTTGATTATGTAATTAAAATATATCATTCTATTGTAATTTGATAAATATCTATTAACCAGTTTGTTTTAAATATTCACATGAATAGGTATATTTACATAATGTTATCTGGATATCTAGGCGGTTTGTTTTAAATCTTTATATAAATAAGTTTATTTACATAATATTATCTGGATACTTTTAGGCTTCTACTTATATAATAGATAATTCAATATACAACTGAATTTGTTAGCTAGTCACTTATCTAAACCTCAACAGTTCAAACTTAAAGCAAATGTTTTGATATTTAGGAGCCTTATATAAATCTTTTTATAATTCATATATGAAATACCTGTATTTATGAAGTTACTGGTTTTTAAATATTTTATTTCAATTGTTCATTACTCGTCACATCGTTTTTTAGTTTGTAACATCCTTTGCTCACTGGGGTATCATTCCCTGCTGGAGCCTTTGGGCTTATAGCATCAAGCTTTGCCAACTAGAGTTGTAGATTATCTAGTAATAATAATAATAATAAGGATAATAAAAATAATAGTAATAATAATAATAATAATAATAATAGTAATAAAATAATAATAATAATAATAATAAATCCTTAGGATTGATCAATTATTAATTTGCTAAAAGAAAACTACTCTGAATGTTTTGTTTCACCGATTTGCCGTTTTCGACGTTGTCATTTTCACCTCTTGGCAAGTTAATTTGATGAATTAATTATCTAATTATTTAATTAATCATTTTGGTCATTGTTCTCGAGATCTAGTTCATCTCCTGCCTCCTAGTAACACCTCCCCCTGCCCTATTATCTAGTTCTTTAGAATATCAGCGATATATCGCAATGATGAACATTCCTTTACCACTTTACTATATGCACATCTTAAGGGGATGATTCTCCTTAAATTCTGGATATACGTTCGTTTAATTAGATAAAATTTTATACACATCCTACAAGCATGCACATACACACAGTTATATATATATATATATATATATATATATATATATATATATATATATATATATATATATATATATAAATATGTATATATATATATATATATATATATATATATATGTATATTTATACGCACACACATACACACACATACACACACACACACACAGACACATATATATATATATATATATATATATATATATATATATATATATATATATATATGTATATATACCTAAATATATATATATATATATATATATATATATATATATATATATATATATATATTTATATATGCATACATATATGTGTACATGTATATATATGTATATATATATATATATATATATATATATATATATATATATATATATAGATAGATAGAAAGATAGATATGTATATATATATATATATATATATATATATATATATATATATGTGTGTGTGTGTGTGTGTGTGTGTGTGTGTGTAAATGTGTAAGTGTGTGTATATGTGCATACACACACACACACACACACACATATATATATATATATATATATATATATATATACATATATGCGTGTGTGTGTGTGTGTTTGTGTGTGTATACTCACAAATATACAGTATATATATATATATATATATATATATATATATATATATATATATATATATATATATATATATATAATGTTTGATATTAAGAACAAATATCAGTTATTTGTTAGTGACGTTTTGGGATATGCAGTTACAAGGAGAAATAGATGATATTTGGGATACTATGAAAACGAGGTAAAGAAAAATTGATTGCTGACAGTTTTCGAGGAAGTAATGAAAATTACAAGGTAGAGCTTGCTAAGTATTCCAGTATTGATATTGAGGTCAAAAGAAATATCAGGAATGACTGGAGAGAATATTTAGACAGTAAAACAGATGACGCTGACAAAGCTATGAATTCAGGAACTGTCTATGATTTAGAAATTGCTCATAGAATTATTAATGAAAGAAAGACCTGTTGGATGGAACACTTTAGTGTGGTTATGAATAGGAGATACGAAGGGAATAATTTGATATATTCCCAGAATACTTACAAGATTATTTTGTAGAATGGGGTGTCAAGAGGGGAGACCTGATGATTGGGGGAGCTAGGAGTGTTAGTGAAAACGGCAAATAAACAGGTGACCTGACTGATTGCAATAATTACAGAGGCTTAACACTTACGTCATTTGTCATGAAAATATATAGTATGCTCATTCTAAAGAGACTAGAGAGAAAGACTGATGAAAAGCTGAGAGATGAACAAGCAGGATTTCGAAAAGGTAAACGACGCAGTACCCAAATTTTCAGTTTAAAACATGCTGTAAAGCAATGTGTAGAATATAGAAATTCACTTTTGATGGTGTTTGTGGGCTATGAAAATGCCTTTGATAGTTTGCACATGCACATTTTGTTTCTTTTTTATACTTGGTAATACTAAATTTGGTAGAATGGGTGGTTATTGTATAATTTGTATCGTTAATGTGGAAAGTCCTTCGTTATTATGGAATTCCTTTTAGAAATGTAAATTTTATTTAGTCTGTTCCTGGGCATACCAAGTGCAAATTAAATATTAGTGGAATCCTATATAACGAATTTCCAGTGAACACCAGAGAAAACCAAGGTAATGTGTTTTTACCGACGTTGTTTATCCTCCTGATGGATTTGGTGATGCAGAGAACAGTTAGGGATGGTGGAGAAATAGTAGACTGGATTAGTAATAGGAAATTGGCTGACATATAGTATGCTGATGAAGCTGTCCTGGGCATAGCAAGTGCAAATTAAATATTAGTGGAATCCTATCTAACGAATTTCCAGTGAACACCAGAGTAAGCCAAGGTAATGTGTTGTCACCGACGTTGTTTATCCTCCTGATGGATTTGGTGATGCAGAGAACAGTTGGGGATGGTAGGGAAATAATAGACTGGATTAGTAATAGGAAATTGGCTGACATATAGTATGCTGATGAAGCTGTCTTTACTAGCAGATAACCCCTGGATTTGCATTACTTTGTTACCAGAATACATGAAATATTTCACGAGGTTGGGCTCGATTTAAATAGAAGAAAGATAGAGATGATGAGAGCGGAATATGCAATGGAAGATAAAATATCACTGGACGAAGAAAGGATTAATGATGTAAAATCATTTGAAAATCTAGGAACTACGATCTCTAATAAAGGGTCCTTAGAATAGAAAGATTAAACAAAGCAAAGTAGACACTAGCTTGAATAAGTAAAATTTTTAAATCATATCGCCTGAAATTATATATAGAAATCAAGCTATATATCAGTCTGTGTTACTGTATGGACATGAGTCGTGGTATGACAATTAAACAATATATAAGAGAGATTACTCGAGTGCCATATGTGGGTGAG
>NC_090763.1:30467633-30487633 GCF_036898095.1 Palaemon carinicauda
GCATGGGGCCTCGGCTAGATTTTGGCCAGTCGTGTTAATCTTGAGCTTTTAATTCAATATTTCTCCATTCATCATCTCCTCCCACGCAAATTGACGCAAAGGGCCTCGGTTACATTTCGCCTGTCGTCTCTATCTTGAGCTTTTAAATCAATACTTCTCCATTCATCATCTCCTACTTCCCGTTTCATAGTTCTTAGCCATGTTTGCCTGTGTCTTCAAACTTTACTAGTGCCTTGTAGAGCCTTTTTGAAAGCTTTGTGAACTAATTTCTCTTGGGGAATGCGTAGAGCATGGCCAAACCATCTCTAGTTTAATTTACATATTTTTTTCTATTTTTACGTTTTACATTGAAATATAAGATACGTTAATAACTTCTGAATGTTTATTCAGTTGGTTGTTTCATCTTTAATATTTTTCATTTATTTATTTTTTTTAAACTCTGATATTGGATAGACACTAGAGGAGGTTTAGTATCAAGCTCTCCTAAATTTTATTTTATATTTATGTTAAAGTTTAAGCTTATCAATTAAATTGTTGGAGTGATTTCAACATATTCAGGTAACACTGTATAATGCCTGTATATTTGTTTAATCTTGATACATCTCTAAAATTATAATGTTATTAGTTACACGTTTTAAATAGTTGTATGAAAATAAGATTAATCCTCGCAAACCTTTTTGTTTTTTTCTGATAAAACTTGTATTTTTACATAATGATAAATTTTATCATTTTGAAAATAATCTTATTTCCCTTCATTTACAAATATTTTACATTTGGAATCGGAAAGCTTGTATATTATACTTTTAGATTTATTTCGAATCAAATTATTCACAGCAACTGACCTTTTTCATAATTAAAAAAAAGAAAAGGAGCCTAACCTTGAAAAGTATATGAGTGATTTACAAGTATAATGTCAATATATTAATTCAGGAGTCATATCTCGGATACGAGATGTTTGGAGTGTTTAAAGATTTGAAGGCCGCTCATGAGTGGCAGAGGCCAGGGACAGTGACATTGCCCTATCGAGCAGGATAATGCAGAGACTGACCATTTATACATATGATCAGCGGCCAAGCCAACTCTCCACCCAAGAAGGTCCAGGCAATGGCTACTGATGACTCAGCAGATAGGCCTATAGGATCCTTTAAACCCCTCATCCTTAGCTCCCAAGGATGGCGAGGTTGTAGCAACCAAACGTAAATCGAGTTTAAGCGGGACTCGAACCCCAGTCTGGCGTTCACCAGTCAGGGACGTTACCACATCGGCTATCACAGCTGTGGAAGTTTCCCTCAAAGCATTTCTTAAGTTCTGCAAATGTGGACTACAACTTATGGGACACCACCCGAAGATCCCCCTCCCTCCCACAATTATATCTAATTCACCCCTCGAGGAAATCCACCTAACCACTGTCAAAATTTTTAGTTTCTGAGTCTGATAAAGGATTGGTAATTCTTAAGTTTTTCAATTGTATATATATATATATATATATATATATATATATATATATATATATATATATATATACATACATATATATATATATATATATATATATATATATATATATATATATATATATATATATATGTATGTGTGTGTGTGTGTGCGTGTGTGCATGTGTGTGTGTATACTGCTCTATATAAATCTTTTGAATTATGAGCTTATTTTATCTCTTACCCTATTCTTTGTTCTAAAGTGTATATATATATATATATATATATATATATATAACAGAATTTGAGCGAAGCGAAAAATCTATTTTTGAGTGAGATGGCCATGTCGTCCTGATGGAAGTTCCCTAAGGCAGCTTCCTAAGGGATATATGTACTACAGTGATATTCCCAGAGAATTTTACCTTTAGGTATCCAGAATTCTAATTCCTGGCACGAATATCCTTAGATTTTGTCTCAAAGATATCGCATAATATCAGAGGACGTATTCTTGACACGCCACATAGCAATCTGCACCCCTAATAGCGTTTACGCTTCAAGGAGGTGTGGCAGAATAGAAGGGGAGCTGTATCAAGGTTACCCATGTTCTTGTACTACTATTGAGTATGACAACAGCGCCATCTCCATGATAGCGGACGTTCCTTGTAGCATTGAGCATGGTGCTACAGATACAGTACAATGGGAGGGATAAGGTGAAGATCTTTTCTTTTTAGAAGAGATGGGTGGGTCCATCAGGACGACATGGCCATCTCACCAAAATATAGATTTTTCGCTTTGATCAAAATCCGTTTTTTAGGCTCAGCCATGTCGTCCTGAGGGAAGCATACCAGAATATTAGTGAATCTGTGGATTTTCATCAGTGCCTTAACCTTGGAACAACATTTATATGGCCATGGGGACCAAATGAGACAAATGACATCCCCGTTATCCGTCATCGTCACTAATCATGAACAATGTTAGTGCTTCCTGTCTCCTACAGGAAAGAGTCATTCTAGACAGTAGAAAAGGGGTCTCAAGGTTAACATATATTGTATGAACAAACATAAGTATACACTGAATATACAAACAGTCTCATAGTTTATATATATTGCTGAATCAATATCAGTGTCTCTTATATCTATTATTCGTAAGCATACAACTATATGAAGAATACTTACTTTGGTAAGTCAAAGAACTCTGGCATTTATACATGAAATTGTCGGGCGAATTCGGACGCACTACATCCTAATAGACATTTATTCCAAATAAATGACTAAATGAGTTAACCAGTAAAACGAATGTAGTATGACAATGGGATTATACACATAACGAGTACAGAGACTATATTTCTTTCTTGAAAGGAAAGAAATGACGAGTGCCACTCTCAGATTGAAGAAAATTTTTATATAGTAAAATTTCTTTTCATGATCTCTGTACCGGTTACATCCTATTAACAATGTGTACTACGTACACACAGTAATAGTGCCATCTGTATAATTCCACACCTGGGATTACGAACAGAATTAGTGTCACCATGGTAACACTTATTTAAAGGAGATCACCCTAAAAGTGGTGACCCTGTCTCCCTTTAATTGACAGTCCCAGTCAATTAGCTGTTCATCGTATAATTAGACGGCAGGTTTTAAAACACTACCTGCCGCCACCACATAATGCTTCAGTTCATGGACCTGCTTAGCATAGTGTTTGTAGAACACTCTGGATGATTTCCATCCAGTATATGAGCGACATCGCCCGAAGTCCATATACTGAAAAAGTTCAATGATGAAGCAATTTTTCTCGGATCATGACCTGCGGGAGTACTGTCAGGATCCGCTCTACGAATAAAGTAGGTGAGCTTCGCCCTTATTTGTTTCAGGGATAAATTTGATCCAGAGGTCGATCTGCAGTTCCGGGACTTGTTTCCATCTGGGAGGGAATAGGTCTGCCTCCATGGACCATTCCAACTCTATCGGCTTGAATCAAAATAGAGCATCCACTGTCACATTGTGGATCAATTGTATATGAACTGCTGACAGGTGCCATCCCTTTAAGAAAGGGAGGGTTAACTTCACCTAGACTGTATGTGTATGCGACGTTCTTTAGCATTATCGATTGTGACGTCTCATTATCGCTTCGGTGTCCCAGATCAGTCGTAGGAAGTCTGATCTGTGTGGAGGGAGCTTCCCCACTCATGATAGGACTAGCATAGTCTTGGGACTTTCGTGCTTTAACTTTTGTTAGAGAAGCGATTAAAGAGGGACCGATATCGGTCTTTTTTTATCTCTTCAAGATTTCAATGCGTATTTTCTCCAGGCTCTTAACGCATCTTTCCGCTGTGCTCTTAGAACTAGGTCTGTCACTATTGCGAACTGGGGAGAGTTCAGCGCTTCTCCCTGTTAGCGTCTTGGAAATCTGACTGATTACCTGAGTCTCTTGACAGACCTCGCGATCTCCTTTAATATTCCCAAAGAAAGGAGAGTTGATGTGACCATGGGCTTCAATGGTTTCTCAGCTATTGAAACCCTTGAGCTGGAGAGAGTTGAGACTTCTAGAAGCTTATCTTGCATCCGTGATGTCCCGGGAACCGGGTCATTTCCTTGGATGCACATAGACCAGCCACTTTGGGTGCTGCCCACCCCAACCTCTCGTCCAGGTGCATTGTTGCCTGAACCATTTCTAGGCTTGGTTTTTACATGACTAAGTCTTCCAATCCTATGAAGATATTTAGGACTGTGTCTAGTCCGACACATGTCTTTCCTGGGATGTATGTTACTATCTGTAACTTGAATTCTAGATAGGAAGGAAGGGGTGATTGACTGGAAGTTGCCACAGGACACCTTTTAGGTCTGACAAGACTACAAACACCCCTTTTTGGAACAAGGTCCATATGTTCGGAAGGATTAACATTCTGAACTTGCTATTTTCTATGAACTTGTTGAGTGGTGACAAGTTCAGAATGACAGATTTCATGAGTCCTTCTTATGAACACAAAACAGCCTTCCCTGGAACTCGATGGACTATAGTTTTCTTACCACCTGTATGCTTTAGAGCTCTAAGGTATACTCCTCCAGGAGGGTTTTGGATTGTAGGAGAAGGTAAGGAAATGATAGTGGAGATATTTCTGTTTCCCATCAAAGTCCCATCTTGAATAGGCCTTGGACCCAAGGATCGAAGGTCCGACGATCCTGAAGGAACGTCCCTCCTAGAAGAAGCTTCTTTATGCTTTGAATAGTCAGTAGGTTTAAACTTTTGACCACCTGCCTGTGGCACCGTGGTCACTGGAATTGTGGGATGTTGTTGAGCAGCCCGGATATTTCCATCATTTCCCGTCTTCTTTTCAGGTTGGGGACCCACAACCATAGGAGATTTTCTCTTTGAAAGGATGTCCCACTTTTGGAGAAGACTTATGTTCTCCATGGTGGCGCTCTTAATCACTTTCCTAACTACCTCGTGTGGGAAGAGGTCTTTACCCCAGATGTTGGAAGATATTAGCTTCCTTGTTTCGTGTTTCACTGTTGCAGCAGCGAACACAAACTCTCTACATGCTCTCCTGGCCTTCATAAAGGCGTAAAGGTCCTTCACTAAGGTAGCCATATGCACTTTGGCTAGGACCATGAGTATGTCTGGGGTATTTTGGTAGGTTGAACACAACTCTATGTAGTTTTGTAGAGAAAGGAAGGCTGCAAGTCTCCCCTTTGTCTCTTGTTCATTATACAAGAGCAACTCAGATAGTTTAGGGAGACGTTCGTTAAATAGTCGAATGGCAACATCCGCATCTAATCTTCCTACTGAAAAAGTTAAATGGACTTCCTTCCAGTCCTTATCCTGTCTGGGAAAGGCTGGTGACAGAGGCTTGCACTCCTCGAGTGCAGGACATGGCTTACCCGCCTCAACTGCTTTGGCAACAGATGTAAATGCCTTCCCCATAAAGGGGAATGAGATTGAAGCAGGAGCAAGAAAGGAAGGGTGTCTGTTATCCTGTGAGAATACCTTCGACTCTGAATAACCCGCCTTTTTCAGGCTACTTGACAGGATAGCCTGTGCCTTATCATGGTCGAGAATCATGACCTCCTTTGATTCCGTTCCTTTTCTTGACTTTGGTTCATACCTCAGCCGAACAAAACAATTACAGAAAGCATCAAAGCTTGCCCAAAATTGAATTTTGTCCAAAGGAACAGCACCCATTTTCTCCGAGATGTAGAGTTTACCATTTAAAATCGGCATCAGCTCCGCAAACCTCCAGGGATTGGTTTTGGAGCATGCTGGTAGGTCTTGATCCATGGGTTGTTTGAATGACCCTTGGGAAGCGACAAGAGAAGCTTTGCGAGGCTCTATCTTGCGTTTTACTTCCTGCTTTTCCTTTTGTTTACGAAAGCTCTCTATTTGATTATTCACTTCGATACATAATTGTTCCATTCCATCTAATAGAGGGGTAGAAGACGAAGATGTCGACGTCGATGACTCTAGAGCCGGGATAGGCGGAGGAAATTCCGACACGATATTTTCCTCTTCTACCCTAGGGCACTTTTTGCCCTCCTTCCCAAAGGCTATCTGGCCATCAGGGGATGTAGTTGGTGCCTGAGGCACCGCTTTTTCCTTACTTGCTTTCGGAAATAGTAGCTTACGCATCCTATCATTAGGAAGGTAAGGTCCCGCAGAGATTTTCTGGAAGCCTCTCACCCAGTTGCGTAATTTGTATTGATCTGTATCCCTAGAGTCTGTAGGCTTGGGATTCTTGAAACCTTCGGACATTAATATCCGACATTTATTGCAAACCTTCGGGTTCCAATAATGTAGGGATCCAGAAATAATATTGCAGGGGGCATGAAACCTGCAAGTAATATGACCGTAAGAATTCTTACTCTTGGCCTTGCAGAAGACTGTAGCACAAGGTATCTCGTGTTCCTCATGTAAAGAAAGGAAAACAGAATGAGTATACAAAGGATTATCTTCCTGATAATCAATATGCAAAGGTCATTTATGACAGAATAGCTTAGGATAGTAAGCTATAGAGGGATAGTAAGATACACATACTTGTGTACCCCCTGCAAGCAAATGCTGTTACCTCTCCTCGGTATTAACTATATGGAGATTCCTCTATCAAGGAATTCCAACTAGAAGGGCTCTTACCCCTAGGGGTAGAGAAGTACTAATTCACTGTCCCTTTTTATTGTTAATACTGTGGGGTCAGGATTACTGATTCTCAATCAGAATATTGAAGAAATACTATTCTTTCAGTATAGGAGCTGTACCAGCAGAATGCTCGCATAAGGGTACCCAAGGTATGTTAGAAATTATTACTGTATAATGGTATTGTAGTTTTCTATTTGCAGTATGTCTTTATTGCAAATTACTGGTATTCTACAATTATATATTGTAGTTCAGTCAGTATGCTGCCTTTGACAGCACGGTCCAGCTGGCATGACGCCGGCTGGACTAAGGAAAATAAAGACATATTTGTGTATCCCACTCAGCCTATTTGCCGAAGCCTTCCTTAAGGTGCGATTAGATTGGAGAGTTTTTTCCGCGAGTTGATCTGAGACAGCTGCTCTATGGAATGTAAACCGGCTGTAGAGTATTCTCCGAGATTTTCTCTCTACTCTCGCGAGTGTTTCTCTTCTCTCGCGCAATCTACAGTCAAAACAGTCTAGACAGCACGCTCGTAGAGCTAGGTTGTTGCTCTCCACTCTATCCAGTGAATATTCAGATCTCTGAAAGTTTTCGTTACTCTCACGAGAGAACATGAGTGCCCAAAAGTGGAATAAAGACCAAACAATTGTATTAATTCAGCAATAATAATAATAATGATAATAATAATAATTATAATAATAATGATAATAATAATAATAATAATGATGGTGATAATAATGATAATAATATTAATAATAATAATAATAATAATAATAACAATAATTTTAATAATTATGATAATAATAATAATAAGAAGAAGAAGAAGAAGAAGAATATTAATACTAATAATAATAATAACAATAATGATAATAACAATAATAATAATAATAATAATAATAATAACAATAATGATAATAATAATAATAATAATAATAATAATAATAATAATAATAATAATAATAATAATAATAATGAGATTAATAATAATAATAATTTAATAATAATAATAATAATAATAATAATAATAATAATAATAATAATAATAATAATAATAATGCAACTAACGGTATTTGTCTGTTGCTTTTGGTGTAATCCAGAGGACGTCCGTTTGGCACGTTTAAGATATTGTTTTCTAAAGCTTGTGACAAAGAACAATTGGCAAATACTCCTCCATCTGATATGCGTCCATTGCACCCGACATCAATGTACAAAAATTTATAATTGGTATCTACTAATGCCATCAGGACAATGCTATTTGTTCCCTTGTAGTTGAAGTAGAGACTTCCGCTGTTTTGAGGCTGTTCCAATACAATATGCTTCCATTCTATTGCTCCCATGCAATTTGGGAATTGCCATTTTTCTTGAAATTCATTTGCAACTTTGTTCCATTCTTCGTTTGAATTGGGAAACTGTAAAAGACATATAATTAGTTCAATAAATTGTCATAAATTTTGGAGCTGCATGTTTTGAGGAACACTCCTCTCTATATAGCAATAGCTAATCTATATTATAATAATCACAGTGTCTGTCCGCCTGTCTGTCCGTCACGCTCATAAATAATTAGTGTGAAAAACAAATTTAAAACAAACAATTCTCTTGATAATTTTATCTGTGCCAGCCTGGCCGGCAGTATTCCGGCAACAGAACCTGTGGTTAGCAGTCCAAGGGAGAACTGAAGAACCTTGGGGACAGAAGGGACTTCCCACTCACAGCCATCATGGCTAAAGCCAGCCACCGGCAGCCATCTTGGCTGTCGGCACTCGTAAGCTACTGGCAGAGACTATAGTTGCTGATAGATGATGTGGCTACCGGCAGTATGCATTGCCGCCAGCCGCCATCATGGCCGTCGGCAGTTGAAAGACATATAGTTACTGACATTGACCATGACTGCCGACAGTTGTCATGGCTGCCTGCAGCTAACATAGCTACCGGCAGCCAGACAGAGGTCTAGAGAGGGAGTCTGGCCAGCTCCAGCAACCCACCAGCAACGGCAAGGTTGCAGGATGCCGGCCCAATGAAAGACAATGGCTCGGCCATCAAAAGAGGATAGAGGGGTAGGGAACAGGGTCCTGTATAGCGTGTGGAAGGAACTGGCAAAATTGTCAGTCCTGCCACCTCTTAAAAGAAACTCTGTTTCAGTATCGGCAGTATCCTAGGTGACAGGAGAGTCTCAGTTTTCCAACCCAGAGACTGCCAATACAGTTAAGGGATGGCGGCATTGCCCCCTCCTCTCAACAATGGAGAAACAGAGTTCCAGTGCCGTGCCAACCTAGGTAAAAGAAGAATACTATTCTTCAGCCTGGGGGACTGCGGCACAGGACTAGTCTTCTGGTCGCAAGGAGAAGATGGTATCCTACCACTACTTCAAGTGTGGCTAGGGAGGGCTAGCCTCCAATGCCGGCAGCCTAGCCGGCAGGGGAATGATGGTATCCTACAACTTATTCACCCTGCCGGCAGGTCGCCGACATAAGACTAAATACTCTGAGATTCTGACTGAAACCCAAAACCTGCTGATATACCACAACCAGCGGTTAAGGGAAGAGACAGGATAAACCCTAGGCTAGTCATGTCTGAATAAAATTCATGGCACGACAACTAGGGTTGTAGCCTGAAGCTACAACCAGAGGGAAAAAGAGATTACCCTTAAATCTCCATGGAGACGTGTAATGTTTCATATAATTCTAGGAGGTATCAGTCTCCACTTGAATTGAAAAACAATACATGAGGGTAACCGGGGAAATGTCTGAACGTATAATAAAAAGCCTAGGTTAGGTTACCTAGGCAAGTCGAGATCTCGGTTACCTAAATCACCGAAACTTTAACTATACGATCGACATGGAAAAGGAAAATTATGCACATTATCAATATCATTACAAGTATAATTGCCTAAATAGCTAAATAATCAAAATAATTAATTAATGCTATTTAAAAACTGGAAAGTCGTTCTGCTAACTAAATAGCACATGCCTAACGAACGACGGCGCCCATGGCGCCTCCAGTAACAGGCCTAGCTCTTAGGCAAAATAAATTACTCTAATTTCATTTTGAAACAGGAGCTAAAATATACTCATTGTAAAGACCCGATACTCAACTTTCCAGAGGAGGGAGAAGATGGAGAAAGCATAATTAAAATCCTTGCAATACGATCGAAAAGTTAGATCAACAGGGAATACCACCGAGCAAAATCGCTACAAAATAAGGAATGTCCACCATCATGGAGATGGCGCTGTTGTCATGCTCAATAGTAGTACGTGAACAGGGGTAACCTTGATACAGCTCCCCTTCTATTCTGCCACACCTCCTCGAAGTGTAAACACTATTAGGGGTGCAGATTGCTATGTGGCGTGTCAAGAATACGTCCTCTGATATTATGCGATATTCTTGAGAGAAAATATAAGGATATTCGTGTCAGGAGTTAGAATTCTGGATACTTAAAGGTAAAATTCTCTGGGAATATCACTGTAGTACATATATCCCTTAGGAAGCTACTTTAGGAACTTCCATCAGGATGACATGGCTTGAGCCCAAAAATATAAATACATATGTCCCATGTAGATGGATATTGAGACTTTGGAACATGGGTTTTCTTCTCTTTATTTTACAAAAGGTTTGTAAGTACACTATACTGTACACAGCTATCTCTCTCTCAGGTACGAGAGCCTTGTCTACTTGAGCAAGCAAAGGCAACTAAACACCCCTCGCTATCAAAATGCAATCTTGCTTCACCAGGCTGAGTTATAGGTTTTTGTGGAATTCTCAGGATTATAGAGTTAATTTACCTTGACGTATAACACATATCTATATACAAGAATTAGGGATATATATATATATATATATATATATATATATATATATATATATATATATATATATATATATATATATATATATATATACTGCTTTATAGAGATCCTTTGAATTATGAGCTTATTTTATCTCTTACCCTATTCTTAGTTTCAAGTATAATATTAATGAGCTGCATTAATTCGTTCATTTTATTGTGAAAAAAAGTAGAATCAATGAAAATCAAGCTTTAGTGATGGGGAATAAGAATATCTCATAGATATCAACTAGCCTTTTTAAAGATACACTAAATTGTCAAATGAAGAGACTTAATCAATCAAAATTAGGTAAAATGAAAAATAATAGAAATATTAAAAGGATGACCGACCTGTTATTTTCTTCCTTTATTAGGAAATCATCATCATTATCTTCATCATCATCATCCTCATCATCATCTCCTACGCCTATTGACGCAAAGGGTCTTGGTTAGATTTCGCCAGTCGTCTCTATCATGAGTTTTTAAATCAATACTTCTACACTCATCATCTCCCACTTCACGCCTCATAGTTTTCAGCCATGTAGGCCTGGGGCTTTCAACTCTTCTAATACCTTGTGGTGCCCATTTGGAAGTTTGGTGAACTAATCTTTCTTATGGAGTGCAAGGAGCATGCCCAAACCATCTCCATCAACTAAAGTTTGGAGACCCAATGTCAGTTAAAACGAGATTACACATAGGCAAAGATTTTTTGTACTTGTTATCAAGTTAAAAAAAGATTATTGAAGTAAATCTTTTTCTAGGTGGCCTGGTGGTAGCGTTCTTGTCTGGTGATTGCCAGACTGGGGTTCGAGTCAAACTCAGACTTCCCATCCTTGGGAGCTAAGAATGGGTGGGGTTTGAGGGAGCCTATAGGTCTAACTGGTTAGTTCCCTTAGTCGCTTGAACTTCACCAACCATGTAGGCCTATAGCTCTATCTGCTGAGTCACCAGCAGCCATTGCCTGGCCCTTCTTAGTCCTAGCTCGGGTGGAGATGGGGATTGGGCGCCGATCTATGTAATATGGTCAGTCTCTAGGGCATTGTCCAGCTTGATAGGGCAATGTCACTGTCCCTTATCTCTACCATTCATGAGTGGCCTTTAAATCTTCAAACTGAAAGTAAGAACATGGAAATCGTCACTAAATATTGTGAAAATTAATAGAAATCAAGAAGAGCTTGTTCTTATTTATTAAACTAAATTAAGATGAAAATCCCGCAAATCATGAATCATTTTCCATCTGACCCTTTCTCTGAACCCCTTTTATAATACGAGAATTCCCTTTGTGCTTAGAAACCCTATTTTCTGTGGCGTCGTAGGGAAAGGGGAAGAGAAAATACGTCGATGACATCGTAATAGGCCGGCAATTTACAACGTGGCAGATGACTGCTATGAACCAACTTGGGGCCTTTTATCCCCGAAGTTTGGGCCGAGGTCCTCTCTCTTAATGCTACTCTCATGTGTAAAAGAAGAGGCCAACAATTGCGGCATTTTGACCTTATTGCTTTTTTGCTCCTTGGTTTTTCAAGAGTCCTACTGTCGGAGTGGTAGGGGCCAAGATAATGGTTTATACAAACATATGTAAGCACTAATTCCGTATGTGTATTCTCACAATATTGTAAACGTACAAATATATAAGTTCTAAATTTTTCTTATGGGCGCAAATCCGTATGTGTGTGTATATATATATATATATATATATATATATATATATATATATATATATATATATATATATATATATATATATATGTGTGTGTGTGTGTGTGTGTGTATACAGTATATATAATGTATATACATATATATATATATATATATATATATATATATATATATATATATATATATATATATATATTTATATATATATATATATATACATATATGTATGTATATATATATATACATATATATATATATATATATATATATATATATATATATATATATATATATATATATATATATATATATATATTGATAGAAATGCTTCTTTTATTTTTGAGATGTTTATTTTCAAGATGAGTCTTTTTATGGCCTAACAGGAGGCTAAAGGTGAATGACACTATCATTGTTATAAACATACGTAATTGATAAAATCATTATTCATAAGGTCTTACTTTATTACTCGGAAATACAATACAAAATCTTTATTATCTTATATACATAAGACTAGTTACTGACCCAAATTTAAAGCTATTCTTTTTATATCTTTGGTTCTTCTTATACTTTCACATAATATTATTTATCAATAGGAATTATTGACCCCTTATAACTATTCCGTTTAGTCTATAACTGGCTACTCTATACTGCAACCTGTCTGTCAAATTGAACAGAATCTGCTTACCAGCATAATCATATATAAGTTGCTAAGTTGCCAATATTTTAAGCTGTTTCTTTAATCAAAAAGTTTAGTATATAACTGACGACTCTTTACTGCAACTTGTGTGTTAAATTTAACAGCTATGTGCTTACAACATAATTATACACAAATTACAATTTCTTTAAGCTATTACTTCAATCAATAAGTGAAAGTGATTGTCCAATGGCTGTGTATCATACATGTGAAAATTGGACTCAGAAAACCTTGTTTTCCCTCTGTAAACTGCCAATGAGGAACTTAACCAAGTTATAGAAGTTTACTCTCCCCAAGTGTTTTGTCGCAGGAGAACATCTCCTTGGTGTATTTTTTTTAAAAAAGTATTGTATATAGGATACATCATTTGATGCATAAAGCAATTTTCCTTTTACTTTTCATTTAATGAAGGTGTCATGATAATTATAGTTTGTTGGCAATAATGCAACAATGCAGACCTCATGCTGTGAAGACTTTTTTAGACTTAAAAGCAATAAAGCCTATAATGTAAGCTACTATTTCATGAGAACATTTTGACAATTGGTAACAGAAATATAATAATAGTTATCTTACTTCTCCTGTGAATCTATTTTAAGAATAGCTTCTGAAATTCTATCTTGAGACAGAAGCATTTATATGATTTACTGCAACATAACTGTTTATGCTGCTTGAAGCAGATAATATGGGCACCGACTCCAATGGCAACCAGTTGCCATGAATTGTATCCATCAAGTTAATTTATCATTATTGCCTCCCGTGCTTATCAGTTCACTAAAGAATAATTTAATGAGATCTTGACTGAATTTGTAGGTCATCAAAAATTGCAAAGGTCCACCATCAGATGCAATACAATTACCGTACAAAATCTGAAGACTTTGTATACAATAGAAAAAACCAATGAATAAAGTTTTTGTATTGGATTTAAAGATGTCTTTACTATCCACAAGTCTCAATGGACTGAAATATATTTCTGCTTTTATTAGAAAATAGTTAATATCCTCTGCATTACTTTTCTGAAATAGGCATTTAGATTTCGAGAATTTAATGTGTCAATTAAGGTGTTTAATACCATTATGAAATCAACTGTAGCTTTACTTCCCTTTAATTCATTTATTTTTTCATCCAGGCAAAATCTTAATGATCTTTGTAAATATTTTATACATTACTAAGTAATTTTTCACGTCTTTTGTCTCGCTTTTTTGTCAATTTATTATTATTATTATTATTATTATTATTATTATTATTATTATTATTATTATTATTATTATTATTATTCTTATTATTACTAGCTAAGCTACAACCCTAGCTGGAAAAGCAGGATGCTATAAGCTCAGAGGCCCCGACGGGGAAAATAACCCAGTGAGGAAAGGAAAAAAAGGAAAAATAAAATATTTTAGGAACAGTAACAACATTGAAATAAATATTTCTTATATAAACTATAAAAACTTCAACAAAACAAGAGAAAGAGAAATTAGATAGAATAGAATGCCCGAGTGTACCCTCAATACAGAGGCTATGGCACTACCCAAGACTAGAGAATAATGATTTGATTTTGGAGTGTCCTTCTCCTGGAAGAGCTACTTACCATAGCTAAAGAGTCTCTTTTACCCTTATCAAGAGGAAAGTAGCCACCGAATAATTTCAGTGCAGTAGTTAACCCCTTGTGTGAAAAAGAATTGTTGGGTAATATCATTGTTGCCAGGTGTATGAGGACCAAGGAGCTTTTGTAAAGAATAGGCCAGATTAATCGGTGCATGTGTAGGTAAAGGGAAAGTGAACCGTAAGCAGAGAGAAGGATCCAATGTAGTACTGTCTAGCCAGTCAAAGGACCCCAAAACTCTCTAGCGGTAGTATTTCAACGGGTGGTTGGTGCCCTGGCCAACCTACTACCAAATTGATAAAGTTTTTCCAAGCTGTAGGTATAGACAGTATTCTTACAGACATATTGAGTAAGTTCAGCGTGTTTTACTACTATGAATTCTCCTTCATCTGTTATTAAATCAATTGTTAGCTCATCTTCTCCTGCTGCTTTGTCTAATTTCATGCCCTTTAGCGCTTCGTTTACTTCACCTACTATTACGTTTGGTACCGGCTCGGGTGTTACATTTTTTTTTTTTATTGGCAAAGTTATTTCTTATATTATCATTTTAAAGCACTGAGTTGAAATCATCTGTGTGTGAATGTGCAGGTCGTGGTTTTTTGTCAAGTAAGGAGTATTGCAGGTGCAAGTATCCATGATAAATTTATTCATTATATTATATGAAACCCAGGCCTACATGGCTGAGAACCATGAAACGAGAAGTAGATGATGATGTGGAGAAGTATTGATTTGAAAGCTCAAGATAGAGACGACTGGTGAAATCTAACCGAGGCTCTTTGCGTCAATATGCGTAGGAGGAGATGATGATGTTGATGTTCTTGATGATATAAGAGTTGACAAAATACACCTATTATGCGTTATTTTTGGGCTGTTATATTGCAGGATATATCTCAGCCATTAATAAAGAAAAAATATTGTATTTGTCAGGATTTTTTGTTGTTCTTCTTCTGTCAATGTATTTAAAAAGAAATTGGCGTAAAAAAATCAAGTAAGTTAACAAGTCACTGTAATCTTTATAAGTTTGAATTCTTGTAAGGTCTACCGACTTTCCTCAAATCGCGTAACTTCCAGGAGAAGGAAAGTAGGGAAGTATCCCTCTTTTATTCGAGGTCGTGAAGTTTTCGTATATCGTAGATTCGTCTTGCCATGTCCAAAACACGGGCTCTTGTAACATAGATATTGATGGGAATGATGGAATGTAACGAAACATTAAATGGATGTCTCTCACAAAATTTCCCCTTCATCTGAATCATATGAGGTTTAAATTTTCTATTTATCTATTTTTATATCTATTTATTCGGTTGGTTAAGTTAGTTTATATTAGTCATTTATTACCATTGCCTGATCTAGCTATTATTTTTATTGATATAATTTTCTGGGAGATATTTCTCCAGCCATTTAAGTTTTAGGATTTGGCCAAAGACGAAAATTTATAAAAATTTTTGGTTGACATTGGTACATTCAAATGAACAATGAAAAATTTTTTTAGAAAAGAAATTTGATTGCAGTTATTTTTTAAAAGATTTAATACCGTTGGCAGTTTAATTGAAAAAAGACTAATTCTCAGGGATTATCAGGAATCAACTCAAAATTGCAGATTACTTCATTTCAGTGCCATAAAACATAAAATCCTTTTTATTAATTTAGAGCACAAAAAGCAATGGCTTTATCAGCAACATATGCTTTATCAGCAACATATTTAAAGTCACCTGCTATTTTTGAAGCTGATAGAGTAGTTTTTTATGTATGCAAATAACTAAAAATTGTAAATGGAAATTTTAACAGCATTAATAATGGATATTCATTGAGCTGTAATCAGAGTCGATTGAAAGTGTTTGGTATTTCCCTAAAATTATTATCTTCTCTTCATAAGAACATGACTTATACGATGTGAGCCTCAACCGATCTGTTTTTATATAAATTGCATATTCACTGAAGTTATTCTCTAGTTTAGGAAGATTCATAAAAAAAAAAAAGAGATTTCCAAGGAAAATTATTGAAGGAAGTGGGAATTAATGTGACATTTTATAAATAGAACTATACAGTACTGTATATTACTTGAAATACAGTACATTTTTTGATCGCCTCACCTCGAGAAGATAAAAAAATCATTTTAGAGAGAGGAGAGAGAGAGAGAGAGAGAGAGAGAGAGAGAGAGAGAGAGAGAGAGAGAGAGAGAGAAGTGTTGATATACCCACATAATTATCTAACATACACTATGTTCCGGATGACTGGCTATCAATTTGTCTTGAACCATCAATGGGTGCATGTAAGTGTACTTCTTATGGAGAGAGAGAGAGAGAGAGAGAGAGAGAGAGAGAGAGAGAGAGAGAGAGAGAGAGAGAGAGAGAGAGATAGTTGTTAAACCCTGTCACGTTCCGTCAGAGCGCATTTTAGTGACACATCCGGCACTAGTCTCCCTCTAATTAGTCTCATTAACTAATTTTTCATACACCATTCCTTGCCGAAAGCACATTGCAACTTCATCTCATTTTGGAGCTTCGAATACGTTTGGGATCAAGCAACGCTCATCAACAGAGGTCCCTGTCCTCAGACAATGACCAGGTTCCATGCAGAAGGACAGGGCCTCTTTAACTCTCTCTCTCTCTCTCTCTCTCTCTCTCTCTCTCTCTCTCTCTCTCTCTCTCTCTCTCTTGAATACATAGTCATGTGATTCTGAGTGACTACTGCTAACCACTCAACCATGGGGAGAATTTTAATATTTAACATGGTGTTAAATCTCTCTCTCTCTCTCTCTCTCTCTCTCTCTCTCTCTCTCTCTCTCTCTCTCTCAATTGAAAATATAGTCTTGTGACTCTAAGTAACTATTGCTAACCACACAACTATGGGGAGAATTATAATTGTAATATGGTGTTTAATCTCTCTCTCTCTCTTTCTCTCTCTCTCTCTCTCTCTCTCTCTCTTACTTGGACACATAGTCATGTGACTCTCAGTGTCTATTGCCAGTCACACAACCATGGGAATAATTATAATTGTAATAAGGTGTTTAATTTCCTCTCTCTCTCTCTCTCTCTCTCTCTCTCTCTCTCTCTCTCTCTCTCTCTCTCTCTCTCTCTCTCTGTCACTTGGACATCTAGTTGTGTGACACTCAGTGACTATTGCTAACCACACAACCATGGGGAGAATTATGATAGTAATATGGTGTTAATTTTCTCTCTCTCTCTCTCTCTCTCTCTCTCTCTCTCTCTCTCTCTCTCTCTCTCTCTCTCTCACACTTGGACACATAGTCTTGTGACTCCCAGTGACTATTACTTACCTAACAAACCATGGGGAAAATTATAATTGTAATGTGGGGGTTTAATCTCTCTCTCTCTCTCTCTCTCTCTCTCTCTCTCTCTCTCTCTCTCTCTCTCTCTCTTGGAGACATAGTCCTGTGACTCTCAGTGACTATTGCTAACCACACAACCATGGTGAAAATTATAATTGTATTATGGGGTTTAATCTCTCTCTCTCTCTCTCTCTCTCTCTCTCTCTCTCTCTCTCTCTCTCTCTCTCTCTCTCTCTCTTTTATATCATCGTGTGATATTTCCCGACAATTAGTTCGTGGAGAAGAATATCTTGTAATAAAAATATATTTTAATCTATAATATTCTTTCCTGTTACGTTCTTGTTCAATATATTTACCTTGTTTAGGCAAGATATATTAACGTGTAGATTTAGATTCCAATAAGACGGTTTCTCATAATTCGGGTTTTTACATATTTTTTTATAATATATATTAATCTATAAACATAAATGTTACTTTGAAATGTTCATCTAATCCATTTTCATAAGGAAACAATTATAAAATATTCACTCTAGTTTTATCAATAATGTAAAAGAAATAGTGGATGACGCTCATACTATCTTTTAACAACTATCACTACAACACACGTTGTTACTGACACCTCTGCTTCATCATCATCATCAGCATCTCCTCCTACGCCCATTAACGTTAAGGGCCTCGGTTATATTTCACCAGTCGTCTCTATCTTGAACTTTTAATTCAATACTTCTCCATTCATCATCTCCTACTTCACGCTTCAGAGTCCTCAGCCATGTAGGCCTGTGTCTTCCACCTCTTCTATTCATTTCAATTTCGTAATTTCTGGTTATCGTGTTAATGCCTAATTGATCCTTATCCTAAGCTTGATGAAATATTTGAACACTCGAGCTTTGTTTGGCTGCACTTGACTGATGGGCAACATAATTTTTCGTACTTACAATATATTAGCAATCAAGGTCAGTAGATTATTGAAAGTTTTATTATAATCCTAATGTATTTGTAACAGAACTATAAAACGTTGTCATGCAAATTTTGTTTTGAATGATATATTTACTAACACGACACCGAATGAGCATAGAATTAGGGTACTAAATTGTTTACATGATTAAGAGAAATGTTTTCATTGTCAATTTGCTTACTTCGATATTTGATAAAGGGTTTCCATCCATATTATTATTATTATTATTATTATTATTATTATTATTATTATATATCATTATTATTATTACGTGCTAAGCTACAATCTTAGTTGAAAAAGCAGGATGCTATAAGCCAAAGGGCTCCAACAAGGAAAATATCCCAGCGAGGAAAAGAAATAGATAAACTACTAGAGAATTAACGAAGAATTAAAATAGATTATTTTAAGAACAGTACTAACATTGTAATAAATCTTTCATATATAAGCTATAAAAAACTTTAACAAAATAAGTGGAAAAGAAATAAGATAACATAGTGTGCTCTAGTATACCTTCAAGCAAGAGAACTCTACCCAAAGACAGTGAAAGACCATGGTTCAGAGACTATGGCACTACTCAAGACTAGAGAACAATAGTTTGATTTCGGAGTGTCATTGTGATAGAAAAACTGGTTACCATAGCTAAAGAGTCTCTTTTACCCTTACCAAGAGTAGGGTAGCTACTGAACAACTACAGTACAGTAGTTAACCCTTGGGTGAAGAAGAATTGTTTGGTAATCTCAGTGTAGTCAAGGGTATGAGGACAGGGGAGAATATGGAAAGAATAGCCCAGACTATTATGTCTATGTGTAAGCAAAGGAAAAAGGAGCAATACTTACAGTCAGGATTATTGACGCTCTGTTTATTTACATATTTATTTTTTCTTTGACTTACGAGTTCATTTTGCTAAAATTCAGTAGGCATAAATTTTCAGTATTTTTCTAGTTTCAGGAGAGTATTTTATGCAATCAGTCGAGTTTCAACTCACTCCTATAAATTCTAATCTCTTCTTCTTTAATTCGGTGTAACAGAAATATATATGGGCTTTATGTTCATATCTCAGTGATAATTGAATTATAAAGTTAGGTTATGATAAGATATGGCTCTCTGGTCTGGGCACTAACCAAATATATTATACTATGACTCCTGACTGGGAACCAAACATATGATATTATATATACTACGACTGCCAAGTTGATAAAACTCTCGAATTCTGAACTCCCTTATTTGTATTTACATTAAAACTGTTACACTTTAAATACACGAATTCTGAAACCGTTAAATAACTCCCAAACAGCAATATATAAAGCACTGAATATCCAAAGGTCTCTTAGTACACTCAAACTAAACTGGGTAATTACTCTTAAGTACTATTGAAACACATTTAACACTCACTGTGGTTCTTAACAGGAATCGAGCGGAATCT
>NC_090763.1:30491355-30496355 GCF_036898095.1 Palaemon carinicauda
ATATACAGTATATATATATATAATATATATAGATATATGTATACATATATATATATTATATATATGCATATATATGTATTGTAACTATTCAAACAGAAATCTTAGAATTATATTTGATGTAAACAGTAACACTTAAAATCTACAGCAATAAGACACGATGTGAAGTAGATGCCATACTCACTACATCATATAATTTGTTAATCACATTTGTAAAAAAAAAAAAAAAAAATTTAAACACGATTTAAATTTTTTTTTACAAGAATCCTGCTACTTCCCCCTCACCAGGAGGACTTCAGCAACCGCATTTTTATTCCTGAGTATCAATATCAAAGGCCATAAAATGCGGTTGGGAGAAACTTTTAAAACAAGAGAGAAAGAGAGAGAGAATGGCCGAGTTTATATAAAGTTTGGGAAACTGTGCCTGGAACTAACAGAGTCTCGGGAGGTGACACTTGTTCCGAATGGTCTCTTTGCAGCCCTTTCGTTCAGCCGGTCCAAGACATTAGAACCACGTTCCAGAGACACCGAGGTACTTCGGAGTTTATGCAAAGCACGTTTTCCGATAGGGGATGGTTTGCCCTTGGCTGAACAAAAGACAGTTTTAGGTAAGTTCGGTGGTCAAATATGTTGGGTTGATGTTGCTTGGACGTTTTCCACATGAGGCAATGTACATACGACTTTTGTAGGCACCTATGGAACTTCTTATGTAAATATACAAACCTGCGCGTTACCCATATACGCATACACTTTTACTATATATATATATATATATATGTATATATATATATATACATATATATATATATATATATATATATATATATATACACATGTATATATATATATATATATATACACATGTATATATATATATATATATATATGTATATATATACACACATGTATATATATATATATATATAATATATGTATATATATATATATATATATAGTATAAGTGTATGCGTATACGAGTAACGCGCACTTTTTTATATTTACGTAAGAAGTTCCATAGGTGCCTCCAAACGTAGATACATTCCTTCACGTGAAGAACGTATATATATATATATATATTATATATTTCTTTATTAACACAAAGAGCCTTGGTTACATTTCGCCAGTCGTCTCTATCTTGGGCGTTTAAGATTAATTCTTCTCCATTCATCATCTCTTACTTTACGCTTCATAGTTCTCAGCCATGTAGGCCTGTCACTTCCAACTCTTTTAGTATTCTTCACCATGATCTCACCCACATATGGCACTCGAGTAATCTCTCTTATATATTGTTTAATTGTCATACCACGACTCATGTCCATACAGTAACACAGACTGATATATAGCTTGATTTCTATATATAATTTCAGGCGATATGATTTAAAAATTTTACTTATTCAAGCTAGTGTCTACTTTGCTTTGTTTAATCTTTCTATTCTAAGGACCCTTTATTAGAGATCGTAGTTCCTAGATTTTCAAATGATTTTACATCATTAATCCTTTCTTCGTCCAGTGATATTTTATCTTCCATTGCATATTCCGCTCTCATCATCTCTATCTTTCTTCTATTTAAATCGAGCCCAACCTCGTGAAATATTTCATGTATTCTGGTAACAAAGTAATGCAAATCCAGGGGTTATCTGCTAGTAAAGACAGCTTCATCAGCATACTATATGTCAGCCAATTTCCTATTACTAATCCAGTCTATTATTTCCCTACCATCCCCAACTGTTCTCTGCATCACCAAATCCATCAGGAGGATAAACAACGTCGGTGACAACACATTACCTTGGCTTACTCTGGTGTTCACTGGAAATTCGTTAGATAGGATTCCACTAATATTTAATTTGCACTTGCTATGCCCAGGACAGCTTCATCAGCATACTATATGTCAGCCAATTTCCTATTACTAATCCAGTCTACTATTTCTCCACCATCCCTAACTGTTCTCTGCATCACCAAATCCATCAGGAGGATAAACAACGTCGGTAAAAACACATTACCTTGGTTTTCTCTGGTGTTCACTGGAAATTCGTTATATAGGATTCCACTAATATTTAATTTGCACTTGGTATGCCCAGGAACAGACTAAATAAAATTTACATTTCTAAAAGGAATTCCATAATAACGAAGGACTTTCCACATTAACGATACAAATTATACAATAACCACCCATTCTACCCAAATTTAGTATTACCAAGTATAAAAAAGAAACAAAATGTGCATGTGCAAACTATCAAAGGCATTTTCATAGCCCACAAACACCATCAAAAGTGAATTTCTATATTCTACACATTGCTTTACAGCATGTTTTAAACTGAAAATTTGGGTACTGCGTCGTTTACCTTTTCGAAATCCTGCTTGTTCATCTCTCAGCTTTTCATCAGTCTTTCTCTCTAGTCTCTTTAGAATGAGCATACTATATATTTTCATGACAAATGACGTAAGTGTTAAGCCTCTGTAATTATTGCAATCAGTCAGGTCACCTGTTTATTTGCCGTTTTCACTAACACTCCTAGCTCCCCCAATCATCAGGTCTCCCCTCTTGACACCCCATTCTACAAAATAATCTTGTAAGTATTCTGGGAATATATCAAATTATTCCCTTCGTATCTCCTATTCATAACCACACTAAAGTGTTCCATCCAACAGGTCTTTCTTTCATTAATAATTCTATGAGCAATTTCTAAATCATAGACAGTTCCTGAATTCATAGCTTTGTCAGCGTCATCTGTTTTACTGTCTAAATATTCTCTCCAGTCATTCCTGATATTTCTTTTGACCTCAATATCAATACTGGAATACTTAGCAAGCTCTACCTTGTAATTTTCATTACTTCCTCGAAAACTGTCAGCAATCAATTTTTCTTTACCTCGTTTTCATAGTATCCCAAATATCATCTATTTCTCCTTGTAACTGCATATCCCAAAACGTCACTAACAAATAACTGATATTTGTTCTTAATATCAAACATTATATATATATATATATATATATACTGTATATTTGTGAGTATACACACACAAACACACACACACACACGCATATATGTATATATATATATATATATGTGTGTGTGTGTGTGTGTGTATGCACATATACACACACTTACACATTTACACACACACACACACACACACACATATATATATATATATATATATACATATCTATCTTTCTATCTATATATATATACATATATATATATATATATACATATATATACATGTACACATATATGTATGCATATATAAATATATATATATATATATATATATTTAGGTATATATACATATATATACATATATATATATATATATATGTGTGTGTGTGTGTGTGTGTATGTGTGTGTATGTGTGTGCGTATAAATATACATATATATATATATATATATATATACATTTTATATATATATATATATATATATATAACTGTGTGTATGTGCATGCTTGTAGGATGTGTATAAAATTTTATCTAATTAAACGAACGTATATCCAGAATTTAAGGAGAATCATCCCCTTAAGATGTGCATATAGTAAAGTGGTAAAGGAATGTTCATCATTGCGATATATCGCTGATATTCTAAAGAACTAGATAATAGGGCAGGGGGAGGTGTTACTAGGAGGCAGGAGATGAACTAGATCTCGAGAACAATGACCAAAATGATTAATTAAATAATTAGATAATTAATTCATCAAATTAACTTGCCAAGAGGTGAAAATGACAACGTCGAAAACGGCAAATCGGTGAAACAAAACATTCAGAGTAGTTTTCTTTTAGCAAATTAATAATTGATCAATCCTAAGGATTTATTATTATTATTATTATTATTTTATTACTATTATTATTATTATTATTATTATTACTATTATTTTTATTATCCTTATTATTATTATTATTACTAGATAATCTACAACTCTAGTTGGCAAAGCTTGATGCTATAAGCCCAAAGGCTCCAGCAGGGAATGATACCCCAGTGAGCAAAGGATGTTACAAACTAAAAAACGATGTGACGAGTAATGAACAATTGAAATAAAATATTTAAAAACCAGTAACTTCATAAATACAGGTATTTCATATATGAATTATAAAAAGATTTATATAAGGCTCCTAAATATCAAAACATTTGCTTTAAGTTTGAACTGTTGAGGTTTAGATAAGTGACTAGCTAACAAATTCAGTTGTATATTGAATTATCTATTATATAAGTAGAAGCCTAAAAGTATCCAGATAATATTATGTAAATAAACTTATTTATATAAAGATTTAAAACAAACCGCCTAGATATCCAGATAACATTATGTAAATATACCTATTCATGTGAATATTTAAAACAAACTGGTTAATAGATATTTATCAAATTACAATAGAATGATATATTTTAATTACATAATCAAATATCTATTTGATAAATACAGTTACCTCTGCAAATACACATAAATGTATTCGAAATCAATAGATAAATAAAAATAGACAATACACTATAGATCGTTATTTCAAAATAGATCAGCAAATTATTTAGAATTTATGACGTAGAAAAATAAATCATTAAAGAAAATGAGATATTGAAGTGGATGTTTTGTTTGAAACGTTAAGTGACATGAATAAATATTCCTTTGTCCGAATAAACCATCTAAATTTCTCCATTAACAATGAAAAATAGAGAGACACTCAGTAGAGCGCAGACTTCCGCCGCGGTAGCTTATTTCTCGACCTCATGCTCGATCTTGACCTTGACGTATGACCTTATAATGTAATGATTGGCGTGGATTATCATACACTAAAAATGAATCAAGTTTTAAGTCTCTGTGACAACGATGTCTACACTTATGGCTGATTACGTGATATGGACGTTTTGCTTGACCGTGACCTTAACCTTTGACCTTGACCTTCCAAAATGTAATAATTTCCAGCTTTTCACATATCATTTAATCCCCGAAAGTTTCATCACTCTACGGTTAAAATTATGGCCATAAAGATGTTTAGTAACACACACACAAATAGGT
>NC_090763.1:30511355-30513855 GCF_036898095.1 Palaemon carinicauda
AGCAGGATTCAGGTTCTTTGAGAAGTATTCGATAGTATGTCTGACTTGGTCCTATTCCTGGAGGAGGACAGCACCCACCCCTATGTCCCGGGCATCCACGGCGAGAGCGAAAAGTTTAGTGTAGTCTGGTACAGGGAGCACGGGGTGGCTCATTAAAATACCTTTTAAATGCTCATAGGCTGCCCGGCATTCATTCGTACAGCAGAACTGCTTGTTTCCTTTGAAGAAGTCTGTGACGTGAGTGGCTACCTGAGAGAAGTTTGGCACATACCTCCGGAAGTACTGCACCATTCCCAAGAACTTTGGGGTTCCTTCTTAGTTTTAGGTTAGGGCATTTTTTTGTATTGCAAGGATGTTAGCATCCTTTGGTATTATTTTGCCCCCGCCTACTTGGTGGACCAGGTAGGTGATCTCAGACCCTCCAAACGTGCATTTGTTTTCAGGTTGATGACCAAAGTGGCCTTTTGGAGGGCCTTCAGCACCTTCACTAGAGTTTGGAGGTGTTCTTCCTATGTCTTAGAGAAAATGGCAATGTCATTTAAGTAGACCACACAGTTGGAAATACCTGCTAGAACCTTGTTCATGAGTTTCTGGAAACAACTGGGTGCATTCCTAAGACCAAAAGGCATCACTTGACAATGGTAAAACCCATCTCGGGTTATGAATGCGGTCAGTGGTCGCGACTCCTCTGCCAGTGGTACCTGCCAGTAACCCTTCTCTAGGCCGGTCTTACTAAGGTAAGGGGATTCACCTAGGCTCTCCAGTCGATTGTTGATTCGAGGAAATGGGCAGGAAACTCGTTATGTTACCGCATTCAATTTACAGAAATCTATACATAGCCTATCCCTCTTTTGGAACTAGGACCACTGGTGATGCCTGTGGACTTTCACTTTCCCCAATGAGACCCAAGCTGAGCTGCAACTTTATCTATTCCGACACCCGTTCAGCTCACTGGGGGTTTAACCAATAATAATTCTGGCGGATCGGACACGTTCCTGGGACCAAGTCATTCTTATTTTCTAATGGTTGGGTGCGACCTAGTGTGTCTCGCGCTACCTGTTGGTGCCATAGCAGGAGGTTCTTGACAAAACCCCTTTTAGCAGCCTGCAAGGCAGGAGTGACCAGCTTAAATTTGGCCAAAACCTTGGAGTTGGTCTCAGGTGAGTTTGATCTGGGTAACATTTCCTACCACATTGTGCCTCTATTGATAGGGCATAATTAGGTTGATATGGAGCCACTTGGCCCGTCTTAAGCCGCAATTCACTAGGTAATTTAATATACCATTCCATCCAAGAATCTTGTGAGGGCCCGTGAATTTTGTGCTCAACAGTTTCCACTCTCCGAGGCGGAGGACAAGAACTTGGTCTCCCACTTCAAAACTTCGATCTCGGGCTTCCTAATCTACTTGACTTTCTGTGATACCCTGCACCTTTGCCTCAGAAGTCTTGACAATTTCCCAGGTAGTTCGTAACTTAGTTCGTAAGTTTGGAAGAGCCCTCCCAAGCTTCATAGAGTATGTATAGGAGCCCATATGTGGAGTGAGTGTACAGCAACTCAAAAGGGCTGTACCCTGTGGTTTCCAAGCATAACCTGGGGGAGAGTGAACAAGGCATAAGGCAAGTTCTCCTCCAAATCACAAGAGCCAGTCTCCCTTAACTTTGTCAAGACCGTTTTTAGCGTTAGGTGAGAGTGCTCCACGAGTCCCTGGCTCTCTGGATGATATGCTGTAGGGGTCAGGTGGTGGATGTCATGGGTAGATTCAATACTTTTAAAAGGATATGCTATAAAAGACAAAAGTATCTATCCCCGAGGTGTGAGCAGCAAGACGAGATTCGACTACTGTATTGTTTGGTCAAACCTGTCATAACTTCACTGTCGTCAGCATTTTGAAAGTAAACCAAGCTTTGACGAAGAGCACCTGCAGCGATAAGGGGACTCCTGTTTTGACCAAGATGTCAACATCTTAATCAGTGGAGTCAGCATATTTTTAGAAACCCATCCTGAAGGAAATCCTTGTTTATGAAATATGTCATCATGGGTGGACACGTACTACCCTTTTGTTATGACTTAACATTTGGTCCAGATTGCATCAGAAATTTCTTCCAGAAGCTTCAAGCACATGATCGAAGTGGGCCTTTTTGAGGAAGCCAATAGAGACGCAGAATTGTTAAAATGAACGCTTTCTATGGAAATGACCACTGCGCACTGTAATTAACTCTGCCCATACATGGGTATTTAAACTTCAAGAAGTGATTGCCCAAGAGAGATTGGACAGGGCGTAAGACAAGAGAGGAACTATGTCCAAAGCAGATGAGAACCAAGTCCTAACGAGACAGGAAGCAGAAAGATCAGAAGTCTGATAGAGCCATATTCTAACCTTCTCTTCAGACAACAAATGCCTATCTTCAAAATCATGTTATGGCTAAGAAGAAGAGACAAATTTAAGCAGCTAGCCCTCACTGCTTGTGACGAGAAATAGTCAACACTCCCCACACCCGGC
>NC_090763.1:30518855-30523855 GCF_036898095.1 Palaemon carinicauda
GTAAACAGGTAACGATGACCTTGTGATATGGGTAGGGGGCCTACAATGTTGACGTGAATATGGGCGAAACGACGCTAAGGTTGAGGAAAGGGGCCCACTCCTGAATCTGTGTGTCGATGTAGTTTGGAAGTATAGCAAGAAGTACAGGCGCGGACCCAATCCTTAACATTCTTAGTAATGCTGTGCCAAACCTCATCTTCAGCAGCTGTGCAGTAGAACGGAGCGAGGGATGTGAAAGGCCGTGAATGAAATCAAACACCTATTGGCGCATGGGAGCAGGAATCCATGGTCGCATTATAATAGTTCTAGCGTCACAGTAATGTGCAGGATGTCCTACATGCTTGATACTCAGGATACTGTCGTTAGGTTTCAGCCAAGGCGTTGTATCCAATCTCAGTTGAACGGTGGCCGACGTGTTTCTTAACAGGGCATTGGCAATGGGATTCTTTTTCCCAGCGACATGTTGAAGGGTGTAATTGTAATCAGCCACGGCGGAGATATGTCGCCGTTGACGGGCGGACCAGGTAGCAGACTCTCGAGTGAAGGCGTGCACCAGAGGCATGTGGTCTTTGCGAATGACGAAGGGCGTACCTTCTAAGAAATGGCAAAAGTTATGGACACCCAAGGGCACTGCCAGCAATTTGCGATCGAGGGTAGAATAATCCGATTCTGGGTTGGACAGTTTTCTGCTGAAGAAGGCCAATGGGTGGGGCGAGCCGTTGATCACCTGTTCGAGTACTGCACCATTAGCAACATCGCTGGCATCAGTGGAGAAAAGGAGAGGGGTATGTGGGACGGGAAAAGTGAGAGCAGCAGCGGTTGATACGACATTCTTTGCGTTGCAGAAGCCGTTTCTTGAAGGGGACCCCACATCAGATCTTTTGGCTTGCTCTTGAGGGAGGCGTAGAGGGGAGCAATGGCTGGCAGATTTTATGAAGTGGACGTTGCAGTTTCCATGGGAATGGCTTCAGGCCAACAAGTGGAGCAGTCGATGATGGTAAACAGGTAACGATGCCCTTGTGATATGGGTAGGGTGCCTACAACATCGACGTGAATGTGGGCAAAACGACACTGAGGTTGAGGAAAGGGGCCCAGTCATGAATTCGTGTGTCGATGTAGTTTGGAAGTATGGCATGAAGTACAGGTATGTACCCAATCCTTAAAAGCCTTAGTAATGCCGTGCCAAACTTCGTTTTTCAGCAGCTGTACAGTAGAACGGTGCGAGGGATGTGAAAGGCCGTGAATGAAACCAAACACTGGTCGGCGTATGGGAGCAGGAATCCATGGTCGCATTCTACCAGTTCTGACGTCACAGAGGAGGGTGGTGTTGGAATCGTCGAGGGGGACGTCCTCCTAACGAAGTGATGTGCAGGATGTCCTACATGCTTGGGTTTTATCCAAGGCGTTGTAATCTAATCTCAGTTGAACGGTGGCCAACGTGTTTCTTGACAGGGCATCGGCAACGGGGTTCATTTTCCCAGGGACGTGTTGTAGGGTGTAATTGTATTCAGCCACGGCGTAGAAATGTTGCTGTTGACGGGCGGACCAGGCGTCAGACTGTCGAGTGAAGGCCTGCACTAGAGGCATGTGGTCTTTGTGAATGATGAAGGGCGTACCTTCTAAGAAATGACGAAAGTGATGGACAGCCAAGGGAACTGCCAGCAATTCGCGATCGAGGGTAGAATAACCTGATTCCGGCTTGGACAGTTTTCTGCTGAAGAAGGCCAATGGGTGGGGCAAGCCGTTGACCACCTGTTCGAGTACTGCACCAATAGTAACGTCGCTGGCATCAGTGGAGAAAAGGAGAAGGGCATATGGGACGGGAAAAGTGAGAGTAGCAGCGGTTGATACGGCATTCTTTGCGTTGTAGAAGGCCGCTTCTTGAAGGGGACCCCAATTCAGGTCTGTTATATTGCTCTTGAGGGAGGCGTAGAGGGGAGCAAGAGTGGCGGCAATTTCTGGCAGAAAACGGTAATAATAGTTGATCATGCTTAAGAATTCCTGCAGTGATTTGATGGTCGAGGACATGGGGAAGGTCTGAACGGCTACTACCTTCTCAGGGAGGGGATGGACTCCTTCAGGAGTGATGCGGTGCCCTAAAGATGACACTTCGTTGGCACCAAAAGTACAATTGTCGTACCAGACTACAAGGCCGTTTTGTTGTAGGCAGTCGAGGACGATTCGCAGGTGACGGAGGTGTTCCTCTTTTGAGGAAGAGAATACAAGTATGTCGTCCACGTAACGTACACAGAAGGGGAGGTCCCCTAAGATGCCATCCATGAGACGTTGAAAAGCGGCCCCAGCATTACAAAGGCCCAAACAGGAGTAATTGAAGGTGTATGTACTGAAGGGAGTGGTGATGGCGGTCTTGGGGATGTCTTTTGGGTTCATAGGCACCTGATAATACCCCTTCAATAGGCCAAGTGTGGAGAAAACCTTTGCTTTGTGGAGGTAGGAGGTCCCGTTGGTGATGTTTGATAGGTGGTAGTGATCCGGTTCTCTTTGCATGTTCAGGCGCTTGTAATCACCACACAGACGGAGGGCGCCGTCTTTCTTCAGGAAGATGTGTAAGGGTGATGGCCATGGGCTGGAGGCCTTTTGGCGAAGACCCATTTCTTCCAGTTCGGCAAATGTTTGTTTGCAGTTGCCAATCGATCCGGTGCCAGACGTCTGAATTTTACGAAGACTGGGGGTTCCTTCGTCTTGATATGGTGATAAATACCGTGTTTGGCAGTACCCGTGGGCGTTTGTCGAAGTTCTATACGTAAAACACCCGGGTACGACGTGAGGAGGTAGGCGTAGGTATCCGTGTGTGCGCTGATGTGGAGAGCAAGGCTGGAGGGGGCGGGTTGATGAGGTGTCGACAAGTACTAGTCTGAATTGACCAATCTTCGGTGGGTGACAGTGACCAGAAGGTGGAAATGAGAGAGGAAATCCGCACCGAGGATTGGCAATGTGACATCAGCAACGAGAAACTTCTAATTAAATTTGCAGTTTCCAAACGATACTGTAAGGTTATCTTAGCCCTAGGTGGGTATCGCAGATCTGTTGGCAGCTACCAGGCAAACTTAGACAGACTACGTTGTGTCCTGAATAGTTCCCTTGGCAAAAGAGAACGACAATCCCCCGTGTCTACTAAAAATCACAGGTCTGTTCCTGCATCATGTAAAAAGAAAAGATTAGAAACACGGGAGGCCATCGCCTTGAGCGATGGCCTACTTACACATTTTTTGGCCACTGACAATCCTATGCAAATTTCTTCATGGCAGGCCTGAATCTAGAGTGGTAGTAGCAAAACTGCGGCCGATGGGCGGCAGTAAACAGCTGTAGAAGTCGTTGGTTGGGGTGCGAGCGAGTGGTGGGTGATGGGTGGCTTTGTCGCCGCTCCAGCATGTCACAGGGTAGGCGTGTGTGTCCTACGGCATTCACGTCAGCTTCGGTTGACGTTGAAATGGTGTCCTCTTTTTTAGGAGTGGAGGCGTTGATGGAGGTCTTGAAGATCGTGAAGTGGCTGTCCATAAGGGTGTTGGCTTTGGTCATCAAGTCCTTTATGTATGGCAGCACGTACAGGTTAGGGTAAACAATGTACCCAAAGAGGTTCGAGTAAACGACCTACCCAAAGGGCACGAAGTAGGCTCACCTCACGAGGACAGCCGTCTGCAGCAGGTTGCAGGCAAGTGATACTGGTTGTTGAGAGAGCTGAAAAAGCTTTGCTACACGGGCGGCTGGCGACAGCGAGTACTGCTGCAGAAGGTTTGTTTTGAGGGCGTCATACACTATTGGGGTGTCTCCTTGTTCACAAAGCCAGTTGGAGATTTCTGGGAAGGTGTCCTTGGGTATTACTGTGAGAACATAATCTGCTTTGGTGGTTGGATTTCGTCGCGCTGAAACCAAGCAAACGACTCTCCACTGGTGAATGACGAAGGTTTGAATGGGGCGGCGCCTACTTCTGTGGAGTCCGCCATAGCAACTGAGTGGGGAAGGCGGGAGGAGCGAGTTGACCTCCGGGGTCACCAGTGTGACGGGTCAAGAGTAGGTTGTGAGTCAAAGGAAAGATGAATGCAACTGTTACTTTATTACAGAACATCGAGTATATATACACACTAGGTCCCGGTAAAATGGTCACAAAATACAAACACACTATTTCTTGTCAAACCAGCAAATGGTTCTGTTAACAGTTAACAATGAAATAGGCAGACAGGTTAATACAAGCTGCTGTCAGTGCAAGGGGAGAGCAAAGATACAGAGGATAATATATATAGAAAAGAGAAATGTCGTTACTATGTACGATCGTGTGACACACGCATAGTACACTTCTATTGTATTCTATCATATGCATTCTCTAAATCTCCAAAGCCCAAGATGAACATCTATTTTTCCTCTAGCTTCTTTTCTTTTAACTGATTAATATAAAGATGGCATCTACAGTCCCTCTCCTTTTCAAGAATCAATACTGCTGTCTCACAATCTTTATAATCTCTCACAATCTCTCCTCTAGGCCCCTCTCTAAAACTTTCAAAACATGCTCTTTTAGTTTAATTCACCTGTAGTTACCAAAGTTCAATACATCACCTTTTGCTTAATATAAATACTCTCCTCCCAATCTTTGTGCATTATTTCCACTTCCCATATTGCCTATTGCCTTTGATAAAGCTAGCATTGATTCTCCCCCATCTGTACCTAATATCTTGAACATTTCAATTTGAAACTCTGATGGACCTGGTGCTTTACCATTTTGCAATTTATTCAATGCCGCTTTACTTCTGTATTCCATATCTCCATCACTGGACCTACACCCTTTGTGCTTTTAGTAACTCATCTCTCTCATTTTCCTCAAGCTCAAAATCTTTTAGATATCCTTTTTTCCTTCCCTTGTTCCTAGCCTCTCATTTAATTGCTCTATCACCCTCCCAATAGCTGCACCTACTTTATTCCTACAGTCTTTTACCTCTTCTCTCTATCGTTCCTCAGCACCCTGTGCATTAATACATGGTCCTATA
>NC_090763.1:30531355-30543855 GCF_036898095.1 Palaemon carinicauda
TTATCTTATATATCTCTTGAGAGTTTAGGTTATCTTTCATATCTCTTGGGAGTTTAGGTTATCTTATATCTCTAATGAGTTTTGGTTATTTTATTTATCTCCGGAAGCTTAGGTTATTTTACATATCTCCCAGTAGTTTAGGTTATCTTTTGTATCTCTCGGAAGTTTAGGTTATCCTATATATGTCTCGGGAATTTATGATATCCTAAATATCTCTCGTGAGTTTAGGTTATCTCCTTGGAGATTAAATTACCTTATATATCTCCTTGGAGATTAAGTTACCTTATATATCTCCTTGGAGATAAAGTTACCTTACATATCTCTTGGTAGTTTAGATTATCTTATATATCCCTCGAGAATTTATTATGAAATATTAGTTTATTTATTGCTTCCTGATTTTTTTTTTTTTTTTACAATATATGCCTTATTTTTATATACAGTTTGTTTTTTACAATTCATTTTGTTATGATATAGATGTTAGCCAAGGTGTTTTCCTCATATTTTGTGTGGATATATTGTAATTCCAATCATAAAATAAGGAATAGGTAAGAAAATTACTGCATTTTTTCCATTTAACAAAAAATTTAGAAAACTTTTTTTTTTCTCACTAAATAGCTGTATTGCATGGCAATATATTGCAATTTTTTATGTTGTTTGGTCCTTAGCAATGCATTAGGCACAATTGGGCCAAATTTCAAGAGAAAAAAAACGGCTTTTGGTCCATATGATCCAATCTACAGATGCAGGTTGCAATCAGCGATCACTTTTGCACCGGTTTCCTCTTGCACCTCAAAGGTGAACAGCAGTAGCTAAAGTTCTATGCTGTATATTGTTTTATGTTTACATATTTTTGTATAAGATGACGAATGGAGAAGCATTAATTTAAAATCTCAAGATAAAGACGACTGGTGAAATCTAACCGAGGCCTTTGCGTCAATAGGCTTAAGAGGAGATGATAATGATGATGATGATTTTTCTATATATTTTACACCAATTTTAGTAGTTTAATAATTTTTTCATGTTGCTAATATGTTTGCATTTTTTATTTTATTCACTGATCTCTCTCTCTCTCTCTCTCTCTCTCTCTCTCTCTCTCTCTCTCTCTCTCTCTCTCTCTCTCTCATTTCATTCAATCCAAAGATTACTTTCTTCGTGTAAAACTTTTGCTTCAGATTTTTTTCCTTTACACATATAAAAATCTTTCTTTGCACGCTAACTTTATAGATAATGATTTCAAGTTATCATTTCTATTATTCTTCTGTATTTTGTTATTGTTTTGTGCTTATTTTCCTTTATTTTCTACCTTTTGTATGTTTCGCAAATCTACAAATCTGAAAAAAGATTGCTCCTTTCTTTCCTCTATTAAGTCGTCAACATTCATAAAGAATCTGGAGTCTATTTAAAAAAAAAAAAAAAATAAATAAATAAATAAATAAATAAACCAATATAAATCTTTAATTATTTTTCTAAATCTTCAGTAAGTCTACATGTTTTCACTCCTTTCTGTGTGTTTTTGTTTTTGTTGCCTCACGTATTTCTTATTCAAATTTTTATTTATTTTTTTACCGCTGATATCCAAAACTCTCTATTTTGTTCATTGATAATAACTTAATCTTGTTATTCTCTCTATTTCTTCACAACCTAACGCCTTAGCAACACCACATGACAACCATTATAATTTACCTGATCTAATAAGTTCCCCTCCTTTACCTAGATCTCCCACGCGACTCCTAAGAAGAAAACCACTTTCTTATGGCAATTCACATTTTTTCTTTCCTTTGTTCCTTCTGCTCCTTCATTCCCTAGAAGATATTACCTTTGCCCATTCGGGATTCTCGTTTCTAGGAATAGCGTTGACGAAGGAGACATTTACTCCCCCGTCTTGAATAATGCCAGTCTAGATTTGGCCTGGGTGACGTAGGGTTATCCCCCTACGTTTATAGGAGTGTAAAACCACGTATTATGAACGAGCTTCCCTATTGTGAGTAGAACGTGGAATAGATGAAAAAAAGATGAGCCTAACAGGATGGGAGAGAGGTTGGGTAGGGAGGAGTTGAAAAGAGAATATGGAATGTCTACTTCATAGTGTGAGAATGGGGTTAGGATAGGAAAGAAGGGAGATTAGTAAGATAGAAGATAGAGAAGTGATCACAGTGGGATAAGATCTGAGAAGGTGTCGGAGGTAAGAAGAGGTTAGCAGGATAGGATGGAGGCTGGGTAGGAAGGAGTTAAGAAGAGAATAGGGAATGTCTGCCTCATAGTGTGAGAAGAGGTTAGGACGGCAAAGAAGGGAGGATGGGAGATAGAGAAGTGATTAGAGTAGGATAGGAGCTGAGAAGGTTAGATAGGTGAGGGGAGGGGAGATCATGAAATAGGGGATAATTAGGAAGGGATAATTAATGGCAATGTCATTAAACATAGAAAGGGTAGGGGTAGGGGTAGGGGTGGAAATTTGATGCCTAAGCAAGATATGGGATAGTGAAGAGAAATGTGTTTATATGAGTGTTGTATGGGATTATGAAAATTGAAGGAATGGGGGAAAACGGAAAAAGAGGTTATTAGGGAGAAATAGGTAAGGACACTGAATCTTATCTGCGATTTAAAGGCTTAAAGGCCGCGTATGAATGGCAGAGGCAAGCAACAGTGACATTGCCCTATCATTCAGGGCAATGCCCTAGAGACTGACTATATACATGCCCAAGCCTTCTCTCCACCCAAGCTAGGACCAGCGAGTGCTAAGCAATGGCTGCCGATAACTCAGCAGATAGACCAATAGGCTCCCCCAAACACCCCCTCCTTAGCTCACAAGGATGGTGAGGTTGCAGCGACCAAAGTAACTAATAAGTTTGATTGGGACTAGAAACCCAGTCTCTTCGCGAGACAGTGGGTATAATAATAGGCACAGAAGATAAAAGGAAGAGCAATTTAACAATTGAGGGATGGAACATGCAGGATATGATGCGTTCTGGAGTTTGAGATGCTGTGCAACGGTCACGTGAATATGGAAGAAAGAGAGATTGGATGAGTTAGAGAGCATAGGGCCGAGTATAATGATAGGAAGGGGAGAGGAGGGGAAATGGTTATTATTTTCAAAGGCCTTCTTTCAGCCACATCCCTCCCTCACCTCCTGCTGAATGGCTACAGAGCTCCAGTATGGACCACCTCTGAGAAATACTCTGACCTGCTGGTGACATGGAATGGCACTCTGTTGATTGTGAGAAATGGATGCTTTGTTTCCTTCAGTATTCTTTTTTTCGCTTTAAGTAGCATAGTTAATAATCCAGAGAGCCACGGCCAAAAGAAATAGAAAGGATTACTTTATTCTGATATGTATTTATTCACCAGATTAGATAAAAGTTAAAAAAAAAAATTTTTTTTTTTCATTGGTTTTACTGTCGCATAAGGACACCGCTTTATATACAAGCTTATTTTTAGTCAATTGTACTTTTGGATATCTAATTGAAGGCTACTCAAGTAGAAACTAAATAAACAAGGGGGGCATTCAGTAGAGCACACACCTCCGCCGTGGCAGCCTATTTCTCGACCTTGATCTTGACCTTTGACCTTAACATGTATTAATTGGCCTTGATTTTCATACACTCCAATATGAACCAAGTTCGGAATCTGTGTGACAACACCATCCAAACTTATGGCCGAATACGTGAATTGGACATTTTGCTTGATTATAACCTTGAATTTAGACCTTGACCTTCCAAAATTTTATCATTTCCAGCTCTTTAGATAACAGTTAATCCCTGCAAGTTTCATTACTCTACGATTAGATTGTAGCCAGAAAGCTGTTCACAAACCAGCACACACACAAACAGTAGTGAAAACCTAACCTTCCAACTTCGTTGGCGGAGGTAATAATAATATTAAGCATAATCATTTGATTACCATCGATCACTTGTTATTAGTTAATATACAAAGAATTTCAGTGCTTCTTATTTAAGAATACTGGCTACAATGACTGAGTAGAAATAGATTTTACTCATCTTCGCAGATATCTTCCAGAGGATCAGAAATTTTGACCCATGGGAATTACAGGCTCTCTATAAGCAACACCAACAATTGCAAGGAAATTATTAAGCTTGCTTTTCTTATGAAAGTCTTTGGTCATTTTGTTACTCCACACTTAAAAATTAGCCGTGAAAACGGTAGAAATCCTGGAAAGAATGCTGCCAGGCATTTACCGTTTTATATCCCTTACGGATATACTGAGGTAAAGGTATGATATTACTGTCACCAAACCGTAAAAGATAATAAGAAAGTAGGGTAAACTTACAGTTTTCTGTATTTTACTGAAATACGGCTGAGAACAGTATATTTTTACGGAGAATTTTCGAATTACGGTGTCTTTTTAACAGTTTGACATCTGTAACTTTTGATTACCATCAACGACAAATATATATCTTTTAACATGGTTGACTAAAATCCTGCAAATGCAGATACTTTTCTAGTTCAACATCTGTCAAAATGTTCAGAGTGAATATGTTGAGTGTAATTACCGACCTTAAACATATCAAAAGGGCTTATATCAGTTCAATAAACGTATTCAGAGCACCGGCCTATTTAGCCTATTTACAGACTATTAGCATTTAGATGGGCGCATTAACATACATTAAAACTTGCCGAGCGAATTTAATCATCAAACACCCAGCAATGAATACATTATACTCAAAATGCGACGTCATGATTTTATTCTTGTTGAAAGTGAGTATGAAGTGACTTCTGGAGGTAGATACGCAATAATGAAACTTTAATTGAGATCATGGTGAGGGTAGATGGATATGGTTTGGGCATGCTCTTCCCACTCCCCAAGGGAGATTAATTCACCAAACTTTCAACTGGGCTCCACAGGGAACTAGAAGAGTTGGAAGACCCAGGCCTACATGGTTGATGAGTATTAAGCGTGAAGTCAGAGATATAAAAATGAAGAAGTATTTATTTGAAAGCTCAAGATAGAGACGATTATATATTTCTTTGCATTAAATTGGCCGCTTTATATGCGGAATTAAGTAGCGTTAATTCTGGTGAGAGCAGGGATAATGAATTGTTACCAAGAAATGCCAGACACTGTTGGAATATAGGATAATTCTTGTCACCATCCGTGGAGTAGAGTGTGAGGGTTGCAAACTCAGCGTATATAAAGTTGATTACATATGGATTATACATATATATATATATATATATATATATATATATATATATATATATATATATATATATATATATATATATATATATATGTGTGTGTATATATATATATATATATATATATATATATATATATATATATATATATGACTAACACTTGGGATTTCAATCAATGTAAATGCCAACTGCAATGGCATTTAATATAGAATTCTGTCTTTCGGAATGAAAATCCACTGGAAATTCATTAATGATAGAGGCTTCTAGCTGGGCAGGGATTCGAACCTAAGCCTCTTAGCCAAAATCATGCCAGGAGGGACTCTACCAATCGAGCTATCAAGAAAGATGATAAGTTTATCACAGATCCATTGTACATATTCCTGTAGAATTCAGGAATCTGTTTTTGTACTTGAAATCAACCCGTCACCCCAATGATAGCTGATTGGTGAGTCTGCAACAAGTGGTTATTTGTAAATACGTACGAATATATATAGACATATATATATATATATATATATATATATATATATATATATATATATATATATATACATGTGTGTGTGTATATATATATATATATATATATATATATATATATATATATATATATATATATACATATATATATATATATGCATATATATATGCATATATATATATATATATATATATATATATATATATATATATATATATATATATACGCAGGGAAAAATAGCCCGAGTGAGGAAAGGAAACAAGGAAATAAATAAGTGATAAGAACAAATTAACAATATATCATTCTACAAACAGTAACGTCAAAACAGATATGTCATATATAAACTATAAAAAGACTTGTCAGCCTGTTCAACATAAAAAAAATTGCTGTATCTTTGAATTTTTGAAGTTCTACTGATTCAACTACCCGATTAGGAAGATCATTCCACAGCTTGGTCACAGCTGGAATAAAACTTCTAGAATACTGTGTAGTATTGAGCATCATGATGGAAAAGGCCTGGCTATTAGAATTAACTGCCTGCCAAGTATTACGAACAGGATAGAATTGTGCAGATAGATCTGAATGTAAAGGATGGTCAAAATTATGAAAAATGTTATGCAACATGCGCAATGAACTAATTGAACGACGGTGCTAAAAACTAATATCTAGATCAGGAATAAGAAATTTAATAGACCATAAGTTTCTGTCCAACAAACTAAGATGAGAATCAGCAGCTGAAGACCAGACAGGAGAACAATGCTCAAAGCAAGGTAGAATGAAAGAATTAAAACACTTCTTCAGAATAGATTGATCACCGAAAATCTTGAAAGACTTCCTCAATAAGCCAATTTTTTTGTGGAATTGAAGAAGACACATACCTAATGTGTTCTCAAAAGTAAATTTGCTGTCAAGAATCACACCTAAAATTTTAAATGTCATACAAAATTAAAGAAACATTATCAATACTGAGATCCGGATGTTAAGGAGCCACTGTCCTTGACTTATTTACAATCATACTTTGAGTTTTGTTAGGATTCATCTTCATATCCCATAATTTGCACCATGCACTAATTTTAGCTAGATCTCTATTAAGGGATTCAGCAAACCCAGATCTACACTCAGGTGATGGAATTGATGCAAAGAGAGTAGCATCATCTGCATATACAACAAGCTTGTTTTCTAGGATAAATCACATGTCATGTGTATATAGTGTGAAAATTAATGGGCCAAGAAAATTACCCTGTAGAACACCAGATATCACACTCCTATACTCACTATGGTGCCCAACTCTTTCGGATCTATTACTTGAAAAATCCATAATAATGCCAAGAAACGACCCACCCACTCCCAACTGTTTGAGTTTGAAAACAAGAGCCTCATGATTAACACGGTCAAAGGCAGCACTAAAATCAATATCAATCATACGAACTTCCTGACCACAATCAAGGGATTTCTGTACAGCATTGGAGATTGTAAAAAGGGCATCACATGCTCCACAGCCTTCACGAAAACCAAATGTCAAACTAGGGAATAGATGATTACTTTCAGCAAACATATTAAGAGGTTTTGCCAGAAATCGCTCAAAAACTTTAGATAATATGAGAGTTACGTAAATTGGACGGTAATCAGTTGGACTTGAGCTACCACAAACACATTTACATAGAGGAGTAACATTACCAATTCTCCAACAAGTTCTAAAAGCTCCTCTCCTTGCTAACTTACGCAAGATAACAGATAACTTAGGAGCTAAGAAATATGCAGTCTTTATAAAAAATAAAGGAAAAATACCATTTGTGTCTACATACACACGCATACACACACACACACACACACACACACACACACATATATATATATATATATATATATATATATATATATATATATATATATATATATATATACTCGTATACTTATTGTTATCATCAGCAGGAGTAACTAGTCCATTGCAGAATAAAGTTCTTAGACATGTCCTTTCACACTCATCTCTTTATGGTCTTGTTATGACAGTCTATATCCGAAAATTTTCTTGTTTCGTCAAGTTACCGCCTTCTCTTCCTTCCCCTGCTACTTTTCCAGTCTCTAGAGACCCAGTCTGTTATTCTTAAAGTCTACCTTTTATCTGTTATTCTCATTTCATGTCCTACTCATGTCCTTTTCTTTTTCTTATACGTTAAATTATCCCCTACTTTAGTTTGCTCTCGTATCCATATTGCTCTTTTTCTGTATCTTAGTGTTAATCCCATCGTTATTGTTTCCATAGCTCTTTGATTCGTAAGTAGCTTATATTTGAACCCATAAGTTAATACTGGTAGGACCTGATCAAATACTTTTGTTTTTAGACTAGGTGGCATTTTACTCTTCATTATCTTATTTTCTTTTTACTAAAAGACGTCCATTCCATGCATGAATATATATATATATATATATATATATATATATATATATATATATATATATATATATATATATATATATATATATATTTATCTCGGTTACATTCCCTGGGAAGACACTTACCTCTATCCTAATTCCGTTTATTCATTAACAGTCTCTAAAGATTCGTCCATAACTCTTAATTGAAGTCTGCATTTTCATTGAACATTATTTCAGTTTTATTCACTTTTTTAAATCTACATTTCTGTTTTTTTTTATTCTAATCTTCTATTCCATTTCGCAGTTCCTTCCTTGATTCACTAAACACAACTGTGTCCTCTGCAAAGCTTAAGTTTTTAAGGTTCCACATTAGTATTAATCCCAACATTTTCACTTCCTACATTTTCATAAACTTCTAGGCAGGCTGTGAATAATTTAGGTGAGATAGGGTCTCCCTGCCTAACTCCTGTCTTCATTCCAAATTTTCTCAATATATTTGTGTAGTATAGGAATACAGCACTTCATGTATATATATCTTCAAGTGTTCTAACATAATATTTATCGATTACTTCTCTTTGAAGGGTTTTCTATACTGCTGAAATTTCAATACAATCAAAAGCTTTCCCATAGTTCATGAACGCCATATATAGTGTTTTGTTATACTCTGTTGATTTTTCCATCAGCTGGCCAGTTATTTGGATATGGTCAGTTGTTGAATACCTAATTGTAAATCTTGCCTGCCCTCTTGATTAATTAAAATGTTACTGTCTCTCTATTCAACCTAATATGATTTTTGTAAATATCTCTTATCTTACAGAGGTTTGGATTTCAGATGGTTTTACTACTATTAAATCTCCTTTTATCATTGAATCAAATGCTAGGATATCTTCTCCTGCTACTTTGCCTCTTTTCATGCTTTTTTAATGCAGGTAGAAGGTTTGTCAGGGCACCAGCCACCCGTTTAAATACTACCAATATAGAGTTACGGCATCTTTTGACTGGCCAGATAGTACTACATTGGATCCTTCTCTCTGGTTACGGTTCATTTTATCTTTGCCTACATATAAAACGAACAGTCGGGCCCATTCTTTACATATTCTCCTCTGTCTTCATACACCTGACAACACTGAGATTACCAAACAATTCTTCTTCACCCAATGGGTTACTGCACTGCAATTGTTCAGGGGCCACTTTCATCTTGCTAAGGGTAGAAGGCTATGGTAAGCAGCTATTCTAGGAGAAGGACACTCCAAAATCAAACCATTGTTCTCTAGTCTTGGGTAGTGCTATGGCCTCTGTACCATGGCCTTCCACTGTCTTGGGTCAGAGTTCTCTTGCTTGAGGGTACACTCGGGCACATTATCCTATATAATTTCTCTTCCTCTTGTTTTGTTAAAGTTTATATAGTTTATATAGGAGTTATTTATTATAATGTTACTCTTCTTAAAATCTGTTCCTTTTTCTTTTCTCCTTTCCTCACTGGGCTATTTTCCCTGTTGGAACACCTGGCTTATGGCATCCTTCTTTTCCAACTAGGGTTGTATCTCAGCAAGTAATAATAATAATAATAATAATAATAAAATTTTATTTATTCATCTGTTACTTTTGGTATCGACTCAGGTGTTTTCTTATTTATATTGGTAAAGTTATTTCTTATATCACTATTGAATAGCATTGTGTAGAATCCTACGTATTTCTTATCACCCCATCACTTCTATTAACAATGCTTCCATTTTAATTTTTTAAAGCATATATATGTTGGCACCCCTGTTCCAATTCTTCTCTTCATCAATGTGATGTTTCTTCCTTTTCTAGGGGCTTCTATGATTTGTGTTTCTAGTTTGTATTGTTTTCGACAGTTCTGCTAATTCTAGTTCATCTATTTGGAATGTTATTCTCTTTTCCAATGTATTCTTTATTGTGTTTTTTATTATAGTTTTCTTTGATCTTGTTTAAGAAGTTTTCCACCTATCTCCTGTCCTGATTCTTTTAAAAATTTTGTTAGGTTATTGTTTATTTATTCTTTACTTGCATTTAATCATGTATCTAGGGATATTTATTATGGGAGTGTTCATTTTCTTTCTTAAATTTATTTTTTCTCTTTCTTTCCTTGAATCTTGGACTAATCTTCTAACCATCAATTATCGCTTGACTTTAACTTGTTTAACACTGAGACATCTTTGAATAAATTAACTTTTTTCCACTGAGAATAAATTCTATTTTATTTTCATTATTTCTACACACACTCACACACACATACTGCATATATATATATATATATATATATATATATATATATATATATATATATATATATATATATATATATGATAAATTCTGCACATTTAGACGTGTTTTTCATATCCAAATAAGCCATATATATTTTTGATACATTAATGTCTGGATTCTCTTAACGACCTCGGGATCAGAGCCCGAGGCGAAATAACACAAAGACAAGAGCTTGTGACCGGCCGGGAATCGAAACCTGGTCGGCAAGCTTGTATAGACAGTGACTAAACCACTTGGCCACGAAGAAAGATAAAAGTCAATGACAATTCTTCTGTACTTATACCTGTCGAATTCAGGTGTTTTGTACTTAGAATTGGCATCAACCCATCTTCACCATCGTAGCTAATTGGTAGTTTGTTACTTAGCATTCGATTAATGATAAATTTTGCACATTTAGACGTGATTTTCATATTCAAATAAGCCATATATATTTTTAATACATTAAGGTCTGGATTCTCTTAACGATCTCGGGATCAGAGCCCCAGGCGAAATCACACAAAGACAAGAGCTTGTGACTGGCCGGGAATCGAAACTTGGTCGGCATGCTTGTATAGACAGTGACTAAACCACTCGGCCACGAAGAAAGATAAAAGTCAATGACAATTCTTCTGTATTTATACCTGTCGAATTCAGGTGTTTTGTACTTAGAATTCAAATCAACCCATCTTCACCATCGTAGCTAATTGGTAGTTTGTTACTTAGCATTCGATTAATGATAAATTTTGCACATTTAGACGTGATTTTCATATTCAAATAAGCCATATATATTTTTGATACATTAATGTCTGGATTCTCTTAACGACCTCGGGATCAGAGCCCCTGGCGAAATCACACAAAGACAAGAGCTTGTGACCGGCCGGGAATCGAAACCTGGTCGGCAAGCTTGTATAGACAGTGACTAAACCACTTGGCCACGAAGAAAGATAAAAGCCAATGACAATTCTTCTGTACAAGTAACAAACTACCAATTAGCTACGATGGTGAAGATGGGTTGATTTCAATTCTAAGTACAAAACACCAGAATTCGACAGGTACACATGAATTCGACAGGTACACATGAATTCGACAGGTATAAGTACAGAAGAATTGTCATTGACCTTTATCTTTCTTTGTGGCCAAGTGGTTTAGTCACTGTCTATAAAAGCTTGTCGACCAGGTTTCGATTCCCGGCCGGTCACAAGCTCTTGTCTTTGTGTGATTTCGCCTGGGGCTCTGATTCCGAGGTCGTTAAGAGAATCCAGACATTAAATATATGGCTTATTTGAATATGAAAAACACGTCTAAATGTGCAAAATTTATCATTAATCGAATGCCAAGTAACAAACTACCAATTAGCTACGATGGTGAAGATGGGTTGATTTCAATTCTAAGTACAAAACACCTGAATTCGACAGGTATAAGTACAGAAGAATTGTCATTGACTTATATCTTTCTTCGTGGCCAAGTGGTTTAGTCACTGTCTATACAAGCTTGCCGACCAGGTTTCGATTCCCAGCTGGTCACAAGCTCTTGTCTTTGTGTGATTTCACCTGGGTCTCTGATCCCGAGGTAGTTAAGAGAATTCAGACATTAATGTATCAAAAATATATATAGCTTATTTGAATATATATATATATATATATATATATATATATATATATATATATATATATAAACACACACACATATAAATATATATATATATATATATATATATATATATATGTATATATATATATATATATATATATATATATATATATATATATATATATATATAGATATATATATACATACATTTTTATATTCTTACGAAGCTGTTATAGTATCAGAGTAAATATTTTTTTTCTTGTATATCATTTTTATATTCAAGAGATGTATAGGCTGCTTGTAGGTGAGTTCCACTCTCGCAGGATTAAGTAATGTATGTAAATTCCATAATACTTTCGTCATTTATGTAATTGTATTTTCATTCAGTTTCATATATGTAAATTAAGTTATTTTAAAGAATTCACTTTTTGTTTCATGTAGATTTGTTACGAAGTCTTATGTAATATCGTTTACTTATGCTGTATCACTCATGAAGTAATAGAACGAGGGATTACGTCATTTTTTTTAAGTTTCCTTGTAGTTAGAAAGTGCATGGAAATTCTCGAATTATATTTACTCTTTTTTATTATCACGAGAGGTAGGTGGGTGGAGTTAGCTGAGAGAGTGTTGCCTC
>NC_090763.1:30553855-30558855 GCF_036898095.1 Palaemon carinicauda
AAAGGAAGGTGTGTTTGTTAAGAAAGGAGGAAGATCCAGAGATAATACATAAAATTCATAAGACGAATATATATATATATATATATATATATATATATATATATATATATATATATATATATATATATATATATATATATATATATATATACATATATATATATATATATAAATAACATTATAGAGAATAAGTTATGGTAATAATATTTTGACGGTAAAATCTGAGTAAAATTATTTCGATTGAAAATTTGTTAAACAAAAAGAATAACAAAGAATAAGTTACGATAATAATTGTTCGACTGTAAAATTTAAGTAAAAATATTTGGATTGAAGAGTTGTTTGCATCAAAATATCTTGATCGGTAGTTGAAGGAGATATAAACATTACTATAAAATATTTATGAAAACTACCGTTTATTATCATTGTGTAAGATCTCTGATATAGTGGTACACCTTGAATTATGGATATCTATATAATGATTTAGAAGCCCAACTTTATAGATGGCCAGGAAAAGTGACATTTACTTCTATGATTATCTCCTAACAAACGAATTTGATGAGACTAAAGCTATCACCCGTCCTGAAAGGGACGCCTTCGTTTCCCCATGGCTTTACTGATTAACAACTTGATAACTGGCCAAGTCATTCAACCAATCAGATCGCCAATTGGAGTCGAATTCGGAAACTGATTGGTCAAATGGTCGCCTTAATTGAGCCTAAGTATTAGAGCATTGGCTGGACGAGACACAGTTCCGTCGCATAGATGTCGGAGAATCGGCCATGGATGACATTGATCGACTGAAGGACGGGAGATGGATGAAAATTCGGAAGTTTTATGGTTGGAAAGGAAAGGTTGTTTGGAGAAACTACCGCTTACAAGAACAATAATTTATTTTTAGATGAAACAGTCGAAAGATGAAGTATTCTGAAAAAGTTGTGGCTTAATAAGTATCGAGAATGAAAATAATTTAGATACCCATCATCATTTTACCGTGATATAGCGAGACATGATAGATATATTAACGTTAAGATCCTTTTCTACAATCTTATTTTAACGATCGATATCTCAGATATTTGCATTGTTACTGTTGTATAAAAAATTTCAACATTGATTTAGTTATTTTTCAACTTTGTGTTTTAATATAACAAAGTTTTCTCTGTTTCGTGAGTTTTACACCAGAATTGCCTTTAGCCAGAGAAGTGGTGGCGTGGTGGTAGCGCCCTTGCCTAGTGATTGCCAGACTGGGATTCGAGTCTCGCTCAAACTCCTAAGTCCCTTTGATTGCTGCAACCTCACCATCCTTGTGAGCTAAGGTTGGAGTGTTTGGGGGAGCCTTCAGGTCTACTTGCTGAGTCATCAGCAGCCATTGCCCCTCCCTCCTTGGTCCTAATTTGGGTGGAGAGGGGCTTAGGGGCTGATGATATGTATATACGGTCAGTCTCTAGGGCATTGTCCTTTTTGATAGAGCAATGTCACAGTCCCTTGCCTCTGCCATTAATGAGTGGTCTTTAAACCTTATGCACTAATGGAAATATCATGGACGTTCTTTCCACATGATCAGACCACCCAACGTGGAGCCTACCCTAACAATCCAAATTTCTCTCTCTTCCGATTCTTCTTACATTATATAGAGAGTATTCAAACAATTCATATTAAGTACTTCAACCATTTTTCTTTCATTTTCTTTCAACATCGTATTTTGCTCGTTCTTTGTGAAAATAAGGAAAAATATTAATATTATAATTTCCAAAATATGGCAGGAGATTTAGAATGGGAATAAGAATAAGCTACGTATACGCATGTGTCTGAGTGTATATGTATATATTAATAAAATAACAATGAAAACAATTGCAAAACTAATCGTTAACTCATTCTGACTGTCTCTATGTATAAATCTATCTATTCCCTATCACTTTTCTCCTCATTGCCCACAAGTTTTGATCTCGAAAATAATAAGAAATAGTAATGAACCAATATTATTATAATTAAGACAATTATTGTCCATTAGGATAATATTTCTGATTATTTTTTCCTCTGTACCGGTACTATTATGATTGATAATAATAATAATAATAATAATAATAATAATAATAATAATAATAATAATAATAATAATAATAAGCACATCATGGAGTGAATTCCATAATTTGAATTAGATATGCTATTTATATTAGAATTTTTTTGTGTACTTTAGTTATTAGGTATTTATAATAATAATAATAATAATAATAATAATAATAATAATAATAATAATAATAAACCTATCAGCCTATTTCATATATTTCCCTTTAAAATGTACTGATTTTAATAATAAAAAAAATAACAATGTGTATCTCATGGAAAGGAATTGTCTGTGCATATGGGCCAGCATTCTGTTAATTTTAGTTGACGTTTCTTCAACCCTTCATCACTTCACCCATTACTATGCTACAGAACAATCCATCGCTTTCAGTCTTTAAAGCAAGGCCACGCCTACCGTTTCCAAGAATATAGGAAACGCTTGAATATTTCTTTCAAATTGAGGGCATAAAAGTAGCAATTAACTTATTTACTCTAATAGCAATGATGAACAGAAAGAAGGGATTCCTAGTATCTCAATGTCAACAAACAGAAATATGAACACTAACTGAGTCTTAAGAGAGATGATATACACGTTCGAGCAAACATGATCATTTTCATCACCTTACATGGCTTACAAGGTGGTTGATGTCGTTTGTTTTCATTCAGAATGAAAATATCGATGTTTTGATTATTTAGTGTTAATGAGTAATGAGATATCTATCTATCTATCTATCTGTCTATCTATCTATATATATATATATATATATATATATATATATATATATATATATATTTATATAAACATATGTATATATACATATATATATATATATATATATATATATATATATATATATACATATGTATATATATATATATATATATATGTATATATATATACATATATATATATATATATATATATATATATATATATATATATATATATATATACATATATAATCTTCCTTAGCAAAAAGGTAACTTATTATATGATAGTCCATATGAAGAAAAATAAAGGATAATGTGTGTATGTAAAAATGATCGACAATTTCGTCTGCCAGTGGACCTCTTCTTAGAGCGTTTATGATGAAAAGGATAAATATTCATTCTTTTCATAATAAACGCTCTATGAAGAAGTCCAGTGGCGGACAAAACTGTATAATATTTCTACATAATACGCATTATCTTTTAATATTCCTCACTACCATATGTGAATATATATATATATATATATATATATATATATATATATATATATATATATATATATATATACATATTCATATTTATATATATATATATATATATGTATATATATATATATATATATATATATATATATATATACGTATATATATATATATATATATATATATATATATGTATATATATATATTCAAATAAGCCATATAAGCTTGCCGACCAGGGTTCGATTCCCGGCCGGTCACAAGCCGGCATTAATGTGTCAATAATATATATGGCTTATTTGAATATGAAAAACACGTTTAAATATGCAAAATTTATCATTAATCAAATGCCAAGTAACAAACTATCAATTAGTAACGATGGTGAAGATGGGTTGATTTGAATTCTAAGTACATAACACCTGAATTCGACAGGTATAAGTACAGAAGAATTGTCATTGACTTATATCTTTCTTCGTGGCCAAGTGGTTTAGTCACTGTCTATACAAGCTTGCCGACAAGGTTTCGATTCCCGGCTGGTCGCAAGCTCTTGTCTTTGTGTGATTTCGCCTGGGGCTCTGATCCCGAGGTCGTTAAGAGAATTCAGACATTAATGTATCAAAAATATATATGGCTTATTTGAATATATATATATATATATATATATATATATATATATATATATATATATATATATATATATATATATATATATATATATATATACATATATATATATATATATATATATATATATATATATATATATATTCGTACATTTATATATTCTTACGAAGCTGGTATAGCATCAGAGTAAATATTTTTTTCTTGTATATAATTTTTTTTATTTTAGAGATGTATAGGCTGCTTGTAGGTGAGTTCCACCTTCGCAGGATTAAGTAATGTATGTAAATTCCATAATGCTTTCGTCATTTATGTAATTGTATTTTCATTCAGTTTCATATATGTAAATTAAGTTATTTTAAAGAATTCACTTTTTATTTCATGTAGATTTATTACGAAGTCTTATGTAATATCGTTTACTTATGCTGTATCACTCATGAAGTAATAAAACGAGGGATTACGTCATTTTTTTATGTTTCCTTGTAGTTAGAAAGTACATGGAAATTCTCGAATTATATTTACTCTTTTTTATTATCACTAGAGGTAGGTGGGTGGAGTTAGCTGAGAGAGGGTTGCCTCGAAAGCAAGGTTAGTACACCTTCTTCAAATTTACTATGTTCGTAACCGTACGCCGCTAGAGCCATGACTCCACGCTATAAGAATGATCTCTATCAGAAAGTTTTATAAGCATTAAGTCATATATATAGACCCTAGGAATGCATAAGCAGCAGAAGAGATCTAGCCTATCTCTTTGAAGGAGCAATAGTTTGTCTGCTCTCTCTCCTCTCAAGTGTGTGTCGTTTCAAAGGTGATAAGTGATTTTTACCCAACATATATTGTGCATAGTGTTGTTTAAACATTGGTGAAATTATTGGATGTTAAATCAAGTGTAGTGTGTTAATGTAAGTACATTTTGTCATATGGGTTTTTGTAACTGGCACTGTGAGATTAGGTTAAATAGTGAAGTATATTTATTTTGCTTAACTGTTCGGTAACCTCCTGTGAACCAAAAGATGTAAGTGTAACATTTACATATATGTAAATATCATCATTGTTTGTTCATTAGTTTTAATGCATTAACTCTTTTCATTAATTATCAAAATTAAATATTTCCAGTGAAACAATTGA
>NC_090763.1:30576355-30581355 GCF_036898095.1 Palaemon carinicauda
AACTGTGCATATCCAGTGATACATAGTTCACTTGATACTCAAGGAAATTTTCTTCTCTTTGCAGGAGGTACGTCCGAAGTGCGGAAGTGCTTTCTGCAACGTCCGAAGTGCGGAAGTGCTTTCTGCAACGTCCGCAGTAAGAACCTCTGCGGACATGGATTATGTAGGAGACACGCAGCATGCGCTATCTCCAAAGGTGAGCTCCGGTATTGGGACCCCCAGGTATGTACCGTGTGCTCTAACCTGATTACTGAAGCTTTTGATTCCCCTAGGACAGCGGAATCAAGGGATATAGCAAGGGGGAAGCTTCGAACCTGGGTAAGGGGCTTCCAGAAGAACACCTCTGGACCTTATCTTTCAAGTGAGAAGATGAGGGCTTACCTTTTCCCTAGGGCATCAGCTGATGCAGTGATTCCCCAGCCTCAAGAGGAGATCCCCCTAGTTCAGATCCAGGTGGATGCTGAAGTGGCGGTCGCCGTGCAAGACATCCAGTTGGGCGACAGGATGTCAGACGTGTCCGAGTGTCTGGAGGAAGACCTCCTGGCAGGAGGCCAGGATGAAGATCAAGCCCCAGACATCGTAGAGGAAGAAGCCAACGAGGTGTCGGCTGCTCCGGTTCTGATCCCTGAACCTATTCCCTCAACATCGTCCGCTCTCCCAGTAGAACTGGGACAGGCACTCTCCTCCATTGTTGGAATGATCCAACAAATGCAGAAGGAGAATATGGAGAAGGCGGCTGCAATGGAACTGCAGATGCAGGAGCTTGCAGCATCACGTGGGCCCCAGAAAAGGCTCAATGTGAAAGACCTTCCCTTGTGCTCAGATGCTAACCCGTGGAGATATGCCGAGCACATGCCGATGACGACTGGAAAGATCGTCATGTCGGATAAGCTGGGTTCAGTTCCCCTTGAGGAAGTGGAATTCTGGCCCAGCAAAGGGTCATATCCGGACTGTTATGTCCGGTTGAGGAAGGAACCAGCATCAAAGGAGAAGACAGAGCCGAAGGAGGTCATAGTGATGGACCATGCTAAGGCTCAAGCTTTGCTTTCATCTTCGATGAAAGAGAGGGGCTTCACAAACTCAAAAGTTACTGCATTGAGTGAGAAGCTCCCTTCCTTTGTGTCCTCTCCTGCTAGAGCCTTCCCCTTTTTGCAGAAAGGGTTTGCGGCTGTATTAAAAGCAGTCGAGGCTGGCAAGCCTTGCCCCTCCCTGGAGGAGTGTAAACCCTTGTCGCTGGCCCTACCCATGGATCACAAGGACTGGAAGGACGTCCATCTTACCTTCTCAGTCGGGAAGTTGGAGGCTGATATTGCCGGACGTCAGTTTGGTGAGAACCTCCCTAAGCTGTCTGACTTTCTTTTGCGGAGAGAGCTCGAGACAAAAGAAAGACTGGCTGCCTCAATGTCTCTTCAGACCACTCTTGAGACGATGGCAAGTGACCCCAAGGTCCATGAAATGTTCATGGTAGTGGCCAAGATTCATCTGGCCACCGTGACGAAGGATCTTTACAGCTTCGTCAGGGCGAGGAGAGCTTGTAGGAAGTTCGTGTTCACCTCGGCTACGGTGAGGCACGAGCCAAGGAAACTAATCTCCTCCAACATTTGGGGCAAAGACCTTTTCCCTAGCGAATTGGTCAAAGAAGTTGTGGATAAGGCCGCCACGGAGAATAGAAATCTTCTCCAAAAGTGGGGCCTGGGTATCAAGAGAAAGTCTTCCCCGGATGAGGGTCCCCAACCAAAGAGGAAGACTAAAAGGCCGAGGCTACCATCTCGGCCAGACAAGCCAGTTGAACAGTAACAGCAACAGCAGTTGCCGATGCCTTCAGTGCCCCAGATGGTGGCAAAAACCCCGACCACTTTCCAGTGGGTACCCCAGGCCGTGTCGACACAGTCCACGGTGTTCACCCCAGCGTTCGAAGGGCAGTCTACTTCCTTTCGAGCAAAGCCTAAAGGAGCAGCCAGAGGCTCGTCTAGGCGCCCCTCAAGGGGAAGGGGATTCAGGGGCGGTCGCGGTCGGGGAGGCAAGACCTCAGGACGGCAGTCCAAGTGAGATGATGCCGGTAGGAGGGAGACTTCAGAATTTTCGGGATCGGTGGACCTTCGATCCCTGGGCCCACAGCCTACTCAAGAACAGACTGGGCTGGAGCTGGTGCAGCACTCCACCCCCGTGCCCTCGGTTTTTTCCAACACTCCACCCCCGTTCTGGAGGAGTACGTTCAAGAACTGTTGGAGAAAAATGTGATCCGAAGGGTGAAGTCCATCAAATTCCAAGGGAGGCTGTTTTGTGTTCCTAAGAAAGACTTGGAAAAGCTCAGAGTCATTCTGGACTTGTCGCCACTCAACAAGTTCATAGTGAATTGCAAATTCAAGATGCTAACACTGCAACACATAAGGACCTTACTGCCCAAGAGGGCATATTCCGTCTCCACAGACTTGTCAGACGCCTATTGGCATGTTCCAATCTACCGTCGACTCTCCCCCTACCTAGGGTTCAAGCTACAACGAAGACTATACGCCTTCAGAGCCATGCCATTCGGGCTAAATATAGCCCCAAGGATTTTCACGAAGCTTGCGAGCGTAGCTCTCAAACAATTACGCCTAAAGGGAATTCAGGTAGTAGCCTACCTAGACGACTGGCTGGTGTGGGCAGCATCCGAGACAGAATGCTTGCAAGCTTCCAGTCAAGTGATCCAGTTCCTAGAGTATCTAGGCTTCAAGATCAACAGAAAAAAGTCTCGACTTTCTCCATCTCAAAAGTTCCAGTGGCTGGGAATCCACTGGGACTTAATGTCACATCGTTTCTCCATCCCGGCAAAGAAAAGGAAGGAGATAGCGGGTTCTGTCAAGAGACTTCTAGATTCCGAAAGGATATCAAGATGCGAACAGGAGAGGTTACTGGGCTCTCTCCAGTTTGCTTCGGTGACAGACCCTGTGCTAAGAGCACAGCTAAAGGATGCAACCAGAGTTTGGAGAAGTTATGCATCAAACGCGCGAAGAGATCTGAGAAGACCAGTTCCGCTTCGGCTACATACTCTTCTCAGGCTTTGGTCCCAAGCCAGACATCTAAAGAAGTCGGTTCTTCTTCAGCCACCTCCCCCGTCGGTGACGATTCACTCAGACACCTCGAAGGAGGGACGGGGAGGTCACTCATCGGAAAAAAGTCCAGGGGACTTGGTCCAAGCTATTCAAGACCTTTCACATAAACTTTCTAGAAGCTATGGCAGTGTTCCTTACCTTAAAGAAAGTCTCCCCGCGTCACTCGATCCACATAAGGTTGGTGATGGACAGCGAGGTAGTTGTGAGATGCTTGAATCGACAAGGATCGGTCACCACCTCTCAGCCAGGTGATGTTGGCCATCTTCCGATTGGCGGAAAAGAAGAAGTGGTACCTGTCAGCAGTTCACCTTCAAGGAGTCCGCAATGTGACAGCGGACGCTCTATCCAGGTTCACACTGATAGAGTCGGAATGGTCCTTAGACGCAGGATCATTCTCCTTCATTCTGAACAAGTCCCAGAACTGCAGATAGACCTCTTTGCGTCGAAAGACAACAAGAAGTTGCCCCTGTACGTGTCCCCGTACGAGGACCCCTTAGCGGAAGCAGTGGACGCGATGTCCCTCGACTGGTACAGATGGTCCAGGATTTATCTGTTTCCTCCTCACAACCTTCTGTTGAGGGTCCTCAACAACTGAGATCTTTCACAGGGGTAGCGGCAATAGTGACCCACAAGTGGTCGAACAGCGTGTGGTTCCCCCTGGCATTGGAACTACGACTGAAGTTTCTACCGCTACCAGATCCAGTTCTGACCCAGCGAGTCCAGAAGTCTTCTGTCTGCGCTTCATTACAGAAAACCCGGATCCTGCAGCTCATGATTTTCTCTCCCTAGCGCTGAGAAAGCGTTTCGGGATTTCGGAAGCCAGCATAGACTTCCTAGAGGAAAATAAGTGCAAATATATTAGAAGGCAATAAAGTTCTGAAAGCCTACGCTAGGTTCAGACCTTCAGCACCTCCAAAGCCCATTTCATGGTCTTTAGACAAAGTTCTTCATTTCGCTTCTCTGTGGAGCAATGAGGAGGGTGCGTTAATGGATTTGACCCAAAAAGTTATTTTCCTATTTGCACTCGCGTCCGGGGCCAGGGTTAGTGAGATTGTAGCCCTCTCGAGAGAGGAAGGTCGTGTTCAGTTCCCGGATGGGGGATAACTGAACCTGTTTCCGGATCCTTTGTTTCTCACCAAGAATGAGTTACCCACCAACAGGTGGGGTCCCTGGAGAATCTGCCCTCTGAAAGGAGATGCATCTCTATGTCCAGTAGAATGCCTAAAGGTCTATCTTCATAGAACTTCAGACTTCAAGGGTGGTCAACTATTCAGGGGAGAAACATCAGGCTCAAATTTATCTCTGAATCAACTCAGAGCGAAAATCGCATATTTTATTCGCAGAGCGGATCATGACAGTACACCCGCAGGTCACGATCCGAGGAAAGTTGCTTCATCCTTAAATTTCCTTAATTGTATGGATTTTGAACATCTCCGTTCATACACTGGCTGGAAGTCTTCCAGAGTGTTCTTTTGCCACTATGCGAAGCAAGTGGAGCAACTAAAGAGTTCTGTGGTAGCAGTGGGTTGCGTCGTTAACCCTGCTGTTTAACTCTGCGAGGAACAGTGGTTTTAATTGGGACAATTAATTCCAGGGTGAGTGTGTAGTTACATTCTGTGCTTCAAACTAAGTGAGGGCACTGAGTTGCCCACGTTGACTGTTCCAATTCCAAAGGTGAACCTAGCATAAGTGCAGACATGTGTGCCGAGCGTTTCTAACGCTAATGTAACTGATTAGTAAAACAGACTTTTCTGACCTTCATACCTCGGTATGTTAAAAGTGGCACTAATGTTTTTCTTTCAGATAAACAAGTTTCTGTTTACTATCAGACTTATGCTTGAAGTTTTGGTTATCCTCTTCTTATATATATATATTTATATATAGAATTGTTGTTAACCTGTCTGT
>NC_090763.1:30583855-30593855 GCF_036898095.1 Palaemon carinicauda
GATAAAACTCGCTGGTAAGACTGATGTCTCGCCAGGTAAATCCTCGGACAGCTAGGTAGCGTCAGGTTCCGATATCTTTTATGGCCTCTCGTGGCATGGTTGGTTTCGACCTGGCCTTCCATTAGAAGGAGCTAGCGTTCGATCCCAGGTATGAGGTAAAAATTTATTTCTATTTGAACACGATGTTGTGTTGATATTTATCCATATTGACTCATTAGGGGTAATTTGAATGAATTACTACCAATTATGTCACATGGTGGGCCGGGATATCGGGTAAACTCGCTGGTAAGAGACTGATGTCTCGCCAGGTAAATCCTCGGACAGCTAGGTAGCGTCAGGTTCCGATATCTTTTATGGCCTCTCGTGGCATGGTTGGTTTCGACCTGGCCTTACATTAGAAGGGTCTAGCGTTCGATCCCAAGTATGAGGTAGAAATTTATTTCTATTTGAACACGATGTTGTGTTGATATTTATCCATATTGACACATTAGGGGTAATTTGAATGAATTACTACCAATTGTGTCACGTGGTGGGCCGGGATATCGGGTAAAACTCGCTGGTAAGAGACTGATGTTTTGCTAGGTAAATCCTCGGACAGATAAGTAGCGTCAGGTTCCGATATCTTTTATGGCCTCTCGTGGCATGGTTGGTTTCGACCTGGCCTTTAATAAGAAGGGGCTAGCGTTCGATCCCCAAGTATGAGGTAGAAATTTATTTCTATTTGAACACGATGTTGTGTTGATATTCATCCATATTGACTCATTAGGGGTAATTTGAATGAATTACTACCAATTGTGTCACGTGGTGGGCCGGGATATCGGGTAAAACTCGCTGGTTAGAGACTGATGTCTCGCCAGGTAAATCTCGGACAGCTAGGTAGCGTCAGGTTCCGATATCTTTTATGGCCTCTCGTGGCATGGTTGGTTTCGACCTAGCCTTTCATTAAAAGGGGCTAGCGTTCGTTCCCAGGTATGAGGTAGAAATTTATTTCTATTTGAACACGATATTGTGTTGATATTTATCCATATTGACTCATTAGGGGTAATTTGATTGAATTACTACCAATTGTGTCACGTGGTGGGCCGGGATATCGGGTAAAACTCGCTGGTAAGAGACTGATGTCTAGCCAGGTAAATCCTCGGACAGCTAGGTAGCGTCAGGTTCCGATATCTTTTATGGCCTCTCGTGGCACGGTTGGTTTCGACCTGGCCTTTCATTAGAAGGGGCTAGCGTTTGATCCCATGTATTAGGTAGAAATTTATATATATATATATATATATATATATATTTATATATATATATATGTATATATATATATATATATATATATATAAATATATATATACATATTTATATAAATGTGTGTGTGTGTTTATATATACAGTATATATATATATATATATATGTGTGTGTGTGTATATACATATATATACTACTGTGTGAGAATGTGTTTGTTCCCAAGTACAATTTTTAATATAAATATGAAAGATTGGTTTATTTCTATATAAATAAATTCATTATAATCATAGATCGTTATTATATATGAGAAGACAATTCTGTAATGCAATATCTTTTCCTCTGGTCTGGGTCTTAGAACACTCGATCAGAGGCTGAGATAACACACACTAGAAAAAAACAAACAAGCTAAAACATCAGTCGTTTTCATCACTGACAATATCTCGACATTACGTTTTGTGACGAGCCGAGAGAGGGTTGTGAACTCAAAGGCAGGATGCAATCAACTGAGTTATATTGTTATAGAACACTCTTCTTTATATACAAAACCTCAAGGCAACAGGACATAACAAGTTAACAAGACAGACAATGTTACAGAGGAAACAGCAGACATGAATTTTCATGTTCGTTTAGTGCGAGGGAAGAGCGTAGATACAAGCATAATATATGCAAAAGGAATTATGTACAATTGTGTGACACACGGTTGGTACATGGCTCCCCCCCCTAAAAATGACATACTGTATATGTTAAATAGGGTACCCTGATCTGGAGAGGCGAACTGTAGGCGGGTCATCTGGCAGAAGATAAGCAGGTTTTAGACGATCATTGGAGACCCAGTCTTCTTTGCCCCGAATGTTTAGTAGGAATGCTTTCGGACTGCGTCGGATCACAAGGAAAGGGCCCGTGTAAGGGGGCGTTAGTGGTGGCTTGCTATTGTCGTTGCACAGGAAGACGTGCGTTGCAGAGTGCAAGTCCGTTGGTATGTGATGCTTTGCTGGGGGCTTGTAAGTCTGGCGGCACAGAATAAATTTTCCCACGACGTGACGTATGCGCTGGAGATCGTCGGAGGAGGTTGTAGAAGGAAAAAATTCGGCAGGGACGACCAACGGGTCGCCATACACCATTTCAGCTGCCGAGACGTCGAGGGCGTCTTTAGGAGTGGTCCTTAGTCCCAGGAGGACCCAGAGAAGCTGAGTAAACCAGTTGCAATCTTTGCAGCGGGACATCAAAGCTGCTTTGAGGGTGCGATGAAAACGTTCAACCATTCCATTGGCAGCGGGGTTGTAGGCCGTTGTCTGATGTAGGGTGATGCCCAGGAGATTCGCTAATAGCGTCCACAATTGAGAGGTGAAAGTGGTTCCCCTGTCAGAAGTAATATGCTCAGGGATACCGAATCTTGAAATCCATCCAGAGAGTAAGGCAGATGTACATGAGGCGGACGTTGCAGTTTCCATGGGAATGGCTTCAGGCCAACGAGTGGAGCGGTCGATGACGGTAAACAGGTAACGATGTCCTTGTGATGTGGGTAGGGGGCCTACAACGTCGACGTGAATGTGTGCGAAACGACGCTGAGGTTGAGGAAAGGTGCCCACTCCTGAATCCATGTGTCGATGTACTTTGGAAGTTTGGCAAGAAGTACAGGCGCGGACCCAATCCTTAGCATCCTTAGAAATGCCGTGCCAAATGAACTTTGCCTTCAGCAGCTGTGCAGTAGAACAGCACGAGGGATGTGAAAGGCCGTGAATGAAATCAAACACCTGTCGGCGCATGGGAGCAGGAATCTAAGGTCGCGGTCTACCAGTACTGATGTCACAGAGGAGGGTGGTGTTGGAGTCTTCGAGGGGAAAATCTTCCCAACGGAGGGACGTGCAGGATGTCCTACAAGCTTGATACTCTGGATCCTGTCGTTGGGCTTCAGCCAGGGCGTTGTAATCCAATCCCAGTTGAACGGCAGCCAACGTGTTTCTTGACAGGGCATCGGCAACGGGATTCATTTTCCCAGGGACGTATTGGAGGGTGCAATTGTATTCAGCCACGGCGGAGAGATGTCGGCGTTGACGGGCGGACCAGGCATCAGACTGTCGAATGAAGGCGTGCACCAGAGGCATGTGGTCTGTGCGAATGACGAAGGGCGTACCTTCTAAGAAACGGCGAAAGTGACGGACAGCCAAATGCACCGCCAGCAATTCTCGATCGAAGGTAGAATAACCCGATTCTGCCTTGGACAGTTTTCTGCTGAAGAAGGCCAATGGGCGGGGCGAGATTTGACCACCTGCTCGAGTACTGCACCAATAGCGACGTCGCTGGCATCGGTGGAGAGAAGGAGAGTGGCGTGTGGGATAGGAAAAGTGAGAGCCGCAGCAGTTGATAGGGCCTTCTTTGCATTGCAGAAGGCTGCTTCTTGAAGGGGACCCCACTTCAGGTCCTTTGGCTTGCCCTTGAGGAAGGCGTAGAGGGGAGCAAGAGTGGCGGCAATGGCTGGCAGAAAATGGTGATAATAGTTGATCATGCCCAAGAATTCCTGCAGAGCTTTGACGGTCGAGGGCGCGGGGAAATTCTGAACGGCTGCTACCTTCGCAGGGAGGGGATGGACTCCTTAAGGAGTGATACGGTGTCCTAAGAACGACACTTCGTTGGCGCCAAAGGTACACTTGTTGTACCGGACTACAAGGACGTTTTGTTGCAGGCGATCGAGCACGATGCGCAGGTGACGGAGGTGTTCCTCTTTTGAGGAGAACACAAGTATGTCGTCCACATAACATACACAGAAAGGGAGGTCCCCTAAGATGCCATCCATGAGACGTTGAAACGTTGCCCCAGCATTACGAAGGCCAAAACAGGAGTAATTGAAGGTGTATGTGCCAAACGGAGTGGTGATGGCGGTCTTGGGGATGTCTTCTGGGTTCATAGGCACCTGATAATACCCCTTCAGGAGGTTGAGCGTAGAGAAAACCTTCGCTTTGTGCAGGTAGGAGGTCATATCGGCAATGTTTGGGAGGGGGTAGTGATCCGGCTCTGTTTGCATGTTCAGGCGCCTGTAATCCCCGCACGGACGGAGGGAGCCGTCTTTCTTCAGAACGATGTGTAAGGGTGACGACCATGGGCTGGAGGCCTTTTGGCAAAGGCCCATTTTCTCCATTTCGGCGAATGTCTGTTTGGCGGCTGCCAATCGTTCCGGTGCCAGACGTCTGAATTTTGCGAAGACTGGGGGTCCCGTCGTCTTGATATGGTGATAAATACCGTGCTTGGCGGGAACCGTGGGCTTTTGGCGAAGTTCTGGACGGAAAACTTCCGGGTACGACGTGAGGAGGTGGGCATAGGCATCCGTGGGTGCGCTGATGTGGAGAGCGAGGTTAGAGGGGGCGGGTTGAAGAGGTGTCGACAAGTACGAGTCTGCGTTGACCAATCGTCGGTGGGCGACATCGACCAGAAGGTGGAAATGAGAGAGGAAATCCGCACCGAGGATTGGCATTGTGATGTCAGCAACGAGAAACTTCCAATAGAATTTACCGTTTCCGAACGATAATGTGAGGTTCTCGTAACCGTAGGTGGGTATCGCAGATCCATTGGCAGCTACCAAGCGGACGTCGGCAGATGTAGACAGACTACGTCGTGCCTTGAAGAGTTTCCTTGGCAAAAGAGAACGACAAGCACCCGTGTCTACCAAAAATCGCACGCCCGTTACTGCATCCTTTAAAAAGAAAAGATTAGAAACATGGGAGGCCACTGCCAGAAGCGATGGCCTACTTACACGTTTTTTGGCCACTGACAATCCTCGGCACATTTCTTCGCGGTTGCCCCGAATCTTAAGTGGTAGTTACAAAACTGCGGCGGATGGGAGGTAGTAAGTGGCTGTAAAAGTCGTTCGTCGGGGCGCGAGCGATTGGTGGGTGGTGGGTGGCTTTGTCGCCCCTTCGGCACGTCACGGGGTAGGCGTGTATGTCCTACGGCATTCATGTCAGCCTCGGTTGACGTTGAATAGGCATCCTCGTCGTCAGGGGTGGAGGCGTTGATGGAGGTCTTGAAGTGGCTGTCCATAAGGGCGTCGGCTTTGGTCATCAAGTCCTTTATGGGTAAACTATCGACATCGGGTATGGCAGCGCGTACAGGTTCAGGTAAATGGCGTATCCAAAGGGCACAAAGTAGGTTCATCTCACAAGGAGAGCCGTCTGCGGCAGGTTGAAGGCGAGCGATACTGGTCATTTCCCTGAGGGCAAGCAAATCCTTTGGTCCCCCAACGATTGTTGCAAGAGCTGAAAAAGCTTTGCTATATGGGCGGCTGGCAACGGCGAGTACTGCTGCAGAAGGTATGTTTTGAGGGCGTCATACGCTATTGGGGTGTCTCCTTGTTCACAAAGCCAGTCGGATATTTCTGGGGAGGTGTCCTCGGGTATCGCCGTGAGAACATAATCCGCTTTGGTGGTTGAGCGAGTCACGCCCCTGATACGAAAGTGGACTTCTGCGCGTTGAAACCAAGCAAACGCTTCTCCGCTGGCGAACGGTGAAAGTTTCAATGGGGCAGCCGCAGCGCCAACTGCTGTAGTAGAGTCCGTCTCCGTCATAGTACCAACGATGGAGGGGCGAGGGAGGTGGGGGTGGAAGGCAGTGGGAGCGAGTCGACTTCCAGGGTCACCAATGTGACGAGCCGAGAGAGGGTTGTGAGCTCAAAGGCAGGAAGCAATCAACTGAGTTATATTGTTATAGAACACTCTCCTTTATATACAAAACCTCAAGGCAACAGGACATAACAAGTTAACAAGTCAGACAATGTTACAGAGGAAACAGCAGACATGAATTTTCATGTTCGTTTAGTGCGAGGGAAGAGCGAAGATACAAGCATAATATATGCAAAAGGAATTATGTACAATTGTGTGACACACGGTTGGTACAGTTTCGAGTCGCAGGAATGCAATCCCTTCATCTGACCAGAGATCCGGGATCTCAGTCTTTTAAAACACAGCCTTTTACCATTAAGAGCGGAAATGGACAATGTTCGTTGGGAAAAATAGAGCACTTCACTTTCAGGCCAAGACAACGTTCTTCTGCTTTCCGCCCTTACCTTCCATTATCGGAGCATCTTTCTGTTCATGGCTTTCTAAAGTAAGAGGAGAATCGTGTTTTCCAATTTTTTTTTTCTTTTTTAAATGGAATTGAGGATGCACTGAATAGGTCAATCAGTCCTTTGTGGTATTAGCTTTTATTTTGGATTCGTCATGCTAGATAGGTCCATTGTTCGTTTGTGGTATTAGCTTCTCTTTGGGGTTTGTGATGCTGAATAGGTCAATTGGTCGATTTTGGTATCGGCTTTGATTTGGGATTCGGGATGCTTAAAAAGGTCAATTGGTCGTTTGTGAAATTAGCTCTTATTTGGGATTTGTGAGGCTAAATAGGTCAATTGGTTATTTATGGTGTTACCTTTTATTTGGGATTCATGATGCTGAATATGTTAATTGGTTGTTTTTGGTATTAGCTTTAATTTGGGATTCGTTATACTGAATAGGTCTATTGGCCGTTTGTGGTATTAGCTTTTATTTGGGATTCGTGATGCCAAATAGGTCAATTGGTCGTATCTGGTATTAACTTTTATTGTGGATTCGAGATGCTGGATTGGTCAATTGGTCGTTTGTGGTATTAGCTTTTATTTAGGATTGGTGATGCTGAATACATCATTTGGTCGTTAGTGATATTAGCTATTATTTGAATTTGGTGATGCTGAATACATCATTTGGTCGTTAGTGATATTAGCTATTATTTGAATTTGGTGATGCTGTGTAGGTCAATTGGACGTCTGTGGTATTAGTTTTTCTTTAGAATTCGAGATGGTAAATGGGTCAATTGGTTGTGGTATTAGCTTTTATTTGGGGTTTGGGATTCTGAACAGGTCGATTGGTTGTTGGAATTAACTTTCAGTCAGGATTCCTGATGCTGAATATTTTACTTGGACGTTGGAAGTATCAACTTTTATTTAGGATTAGTGATGCTGAATAGGCCAAATGGTCGTGTGTGGTAATAGCTCTTATTTGGTATTGGTGATGTTGAATGCATCAATTGGTCGTTTGTGGTATTAGCTCTTATTTGGGATTCGTGATGCTGAATAGGTCAATTGGTCGTTGGTGTTATTTGCTTTTTTGGGATGCGTGAGGCTTAATAGGTCAATTGGTGATGTGGAATAGGTCAATTGGTGATGCTGAATAGGTCATTTGGTCGTTTGTAGTATTAGCTTTTATTTGAGATTCGTGATACTGAATAGGTCAATTGGTCGTTGGTGGTATGAGCTTTTCTTTGGGATTGGTGATGCTGAATAGGTCAATTGGTTGGTTTTGGTATTAGCTTTTCTTTGGGATTAATTATTCTAAATATGTTTGTTATAGTAGCTTTTATTTGGGATTCGTGATACTGAATAAGCAAATTGGTCGATTGTCGTATTAGCTTTTATCGAATTCGTGATGCTGAATAGGTCAATTGGTCGTTTGTGGTATTGGTTTTTATTTAGGATTCGTGACGGCGAATAGGTTAATTAGTTGTTTGTGGCATTAGCTTTTATTTGGGATTCTTAGGGCTGAAGAGGTCAATTGATCGTTTGCAGTATCAGCATTTATTTAGGATTGGTGATTCTGAATAGTCAATTGGTCGTTTGTGGTATTAGCTTCTATTTGGGATTCATGATGCTTAATAGGTTAATTGGTTGTTTGTGGTATTAGCTTCTATTTGGGGTTTGTGATGCTGAATAGGTTAATTTGTCTTTTGTGGTAGTAGCTTTTCCTGTGGATTCGTGATGCTGAATAGGTCAATAAGTTATTTGTTTTATTAGCCTTTTTTTGGGATTTGTGATGCTGAATAGGTCAATTGGTCGTTTGTGGTATCAGCTTTTTGGGGGGATTTATGATGCTGAATAGGTCAATTGGCCCTTCGTGATGTTTGCTTTTATTTAAGATTCCTAAAGCTGAATAGGTCAACTGGTCGTTTGTTGTATTAGCATTTGTTGGGATTCGTGATACTGAATAGGTCAATTGGTCGTTTGTGGTATTAGCTTTTATTTGGGATTTGTGATGCTGAATAAGTCAATTGGTCGTTTGTGGTGTTAGCTTCTATTTGGGATTCGTGAAGCCAAATAGGTCAATTGGTCGTTTGTGGTATTAGCTTTTATTAGAATTTCATTATGCTGAATAAGTCAATTGGTCTTTTGTTGCATTAACTTTTATATGTAGTTTTTGGCATAAGTTTTTATTTGTGATTTGTGATGCTGAATACGTCAGTGGGTCGTTTGTGATATCAGCTTTTATTTGGGATTTGTGATGCAGAATACATAATTTGGTCGGTTGTGGTATCAGCATTTTCTTTTTTTTTTAGCTTGTTGTATTAGCTTTTTGGGGGTTTGTTACGCTGAATAGCTCAATTGAACGTGTGTAATATCAGCTTTTATTCCAATTAGTCGGTTTTGGTATTAGCATTGATTTTTCATTGGTGGTATTTGCTTTTATTTGGGATTCGTGATGCTGAATTTATCAATTGGTAGTTGGTGATATTAGCTTTAAATGGGGATTCGTGATGCTAAGCAGATCAATTGATCGTTTTTGGTATTAGCTTTTATTTGGGTATCGTGATAATAAATCGGTAAATTTGTCATTTGAAGTATCAGCTTTTATTTGGGATTCATGATGCTGAGTAGGTTAATTGGTCGTTTGTGATATTAACGTTTTCGGAGGGATTGGGGATGGGCTGAATAGATCAATTGGTCCTTTGTTGTATTAGCTTTTATTGGCGATTCATAATGCTGAATAGGTCATTGGTCGTTTGTGGTATCTTTTTCGGGTATTCGTGATACATTGGTCGTTTGTGGGATTCGCTAAGCTTTATAGGTCAATAGGTCATTTGTTGTATTAGCTTTTATTTGTAGTTTTTGGTCATAGCTTTTTGGGGGATTCATGATGCTGAATAAGTCAATTGGTTGTTTGTGGTATTGGATTTTACTAGGATTCGTGATGCTGAATCGGTCAGTTGGTCGTTTGTGGTATTAGCTTTTTGGGGGATTTGTGATGCTAAATAATTCAATTGGTTGTTTGTGATATCAGTGTTTATTTGTAATTTGTGAGGCTGAATAGGTCAATCGGTCGTTTGCGGTATTAACTTTTATTTAGGATTGTTGATGCTGACTAGGTCAGTTGGTCGTTTGTAGTATCAACTTTTATTAGGAATTCATTATGCTGAATAGGTCAATAGGCAGTTTATGGTATTTGCCTTTATCTTTAGTTTGTGGTATCAGCTTTTATTTGAGATTCTTAGTGCTCAATAGGTCATTTGGTCATTTGTAATATAAGCTTTTATTTAGGATTCATGACGCTGAATAGGTCAATTGGTCGTTTGTGGTATTAGTTTGTATTTGTTGTTTTTCAGTATAAGATTTTATTTGGGATTTGGGATGCTGAATAGTTCAATTGGTCATTGGTGGTATTAGGTTTTTTAAGGGATTCGCAATGCTGAATAGGTCAATTGGTCGCTTGTGGTATTAGCTTTCATTTAGGATTGTGATGCTGAATAGGTCAATTGGTCATTTGTAGTATTAGCTTTTATTTGTTGCTTTTGGTATTAGCTTTTATTTGAGATTTATGATACTGAATAGTTAAATTGGTCATTTTTGGTATTAGCTTTTATTTGGGATTCGTAATGCTGAATAGGTCAATTGTTCGTTTTTGATATTATGCTTTATTTGGGATTCAGGGTGCTGAATAAATTAATTGGTCGTTGGTGGTATTACCTTTTATTG
>NC_090763.1:30598855-30603855 GCF_036898095.1 Palaemon carinicauda
TGTGACTGTACTTGAACAGTTGGTGAGATTGTTTAATATTTGTTTTGTGTTGTCAATGGTACCAGTAGATTGGGTTTGGGCGTGTATTGCACCACTATATAAGGGTAAGGGAGATGTGCATGAGTGTTGTAATTCAAGGAGTATTAGTTTGTTGAGTGTAGTTGGAAAAGTGCATGGTAGAGTACTGATTAATAGGATTAAGGATAAAACAGAGAATACAATCTTAGAAGTACAGGGTGGTTTTAGAAGAGGTAAGGGTTGTATGAATCGGATTTTTACAGTTAGGCAGATATGCGAGAAATATTTAGCTAAAGGTAAGGAGGTGTATGTTGCGTTTATGGATCTGGAGAAAGTGTATGATAGAGTTGATAGGGAAGCAATGTGGAATGTGATGAGGTTATATGGAGTTGGTAGAAGGTTGTTACAAGCAGTGAAAAATTTTTACAAAGGTAGTAAAGCATGTGTTAGGATAGGAAATGAAGTGAGTGATTGGTTTCCGGTGAGAGTGGGGCTAAGACAGGGATGTGTGATATCGCCATAGTTGTTTAACTTGTATGTTGATGGAGTGATGAGAGAGGTGAATGCTCGAGTGCTTGGACGAGGATTGAAACTGGTAGACGAGAATGACCATGAATGGGAGGTAAATCAGTTGTTGTTTGCGGATGATGCTGTACTGGTTGCAGACGTGGAAGAGAAGCTTGGCCGATTTGTGATAGAATTTGGAAGGGTGTCTGAGAGAAGGAAGTTGAGAGTTAATGTGGGTAAGAGTAAGGTTATGAGATGTACGAGAAGGCAAGGTGGTGCGAGATTGAATGTCATGTTGGATGGAGAGTCACTTGAGGAGGTGGATCAGTTTAAGTACTTGGGGTCTGTTGTTGTAGTAAATGGTGGAGTGGAAGCAGATGTACGTTAGACAGTGAATAAAGGATGCAAAGCGTTGGGGGGCAGTTAAGGGAGTAGTAAAAAAATAGAGAGTGGGGCATGAATGTAAAGGGAGTTCTGTATGAGAAAGTGATTGTACCAACTGTGATATATGGATCGGAGTTGTGGGGAATGAAAGTGATGGAGAGATAGATATTGAATGTGTTTGAGATGAAGTGTCTAAGGAGTATGGCTGGTGTATCTCGAGTAGAATGGGTTAGGAAAGAAGTAGTGAGGGTGAGACCGGGTGTAAGAAATGAGTTAGCAGCTAAAGTGGATATGAATGTGTTGAGGTGGTTTGGCCATGTTGAGAGAATGGAAAGTGGCTGTCTGCTAAAGAAGGTGATGAATGCAAGAGTTGATGGGAGAAGTACAAGAGAAAGGCCAAGGTTTGGGTGGATGGATGAAGTGAAGAAAGCTCTGGATGATAGGAGGATAGATGTGAGAGAGGCAAGAGAGCGTGCTAGAAATAGGAATGAATGGCGAGCGATTTTGACGCAGTTTTGGTAGGCCCTGCTGCTTCCTCCGGTACCTTGGATGACCGGGAGGTAGCAGCAGTAGGGGATTCAGCGTTATGAAGCTTCATCTGTGGTGGATAACGGGCGAGGGTGGGCTGTGGCACCCTAGCAGTACCAGCCGAACTCGGTTGAGTCCCTTGTCAGGCTGGGAGGAACGTAGAGAGGAGATATTCCCTTTTTTGTTTCATTTGTTTGATGTCGGCTAACCCCCAAAATTGGGGGAAGTGCCTTGGTATATATATATATATATATATATGTATATATATATATATATATACATATATATATATATATATATATATATTATAGACGTGAGTATGTTCATGATTACATTCCTGAAGAAATATACAAAGGTTTAACTTATGTGGATAATATACATGTAATATTAATTTTACTACTACTACAACTGCTACTACTACTACTACTACTACTACTACTACTACTACTACTACTACTACTACTACGAGAGAGAGAGAGAGAGAGAGAGAGAGAGAGAGAGATATATATATATATATATATATAGAGAGAGAGAGAGAGAGAGAGAGAGAGAGAGAGAGAGAGAACTTTTTATCATACTATAATTAAGCTTGATATTAAATGTCAGAAATGCTGAGAAGTAGAGACGAATTGAAAGAGATAAATGTAAATTCAATTTAGGTATTTACAATATAATGAATTTTCTCAAAATAAAGCAGAGTAGGGGAAACATAAAAGTGTGATATAGGAAGTACTTGAGAGGGAATCAGACACAAAGGGGAAGAAGAAAGTGCGTTTGGAATAAGTAGTATACACTCACAAAAATATGATTGTAGACATGAGTGAAAGAGGCATAGTGGGTTGGCTTGATTGATTCTGGTTTTTGTGTTAGTCTATTGTTTAAAAATTAATATAATAAGGTAAGGGATTTGTGTGAATTTAAGGGATGTAGAGGTGAAGTGAAAGACATTTGGAATTTGAGTATGCCTGTGCAATATAAGTTACGTGAAAATTCTATGGTCATAAAAAAATATTCCTTGATTTAAAAAAAAGACAAATGCCATATCGGACCCTAGATAGATCCTCTCTTTCTGGAGAGAGTCGATCATAATTAAGGCCCTTGATTTAAAAAAAAAAGAAATGGCACTTGCCAAGGACAGAGCCTAGATAGAGAAAGATAAATTACACTATGCACTAATCTAGCTAGATCTCTATTAAACTGATTTAACAATCACAGGTAAACATTCAAGAGATGGAAATGATGCAAAGAGAGTATCATCATCTGCATAATGCAACACGATCATTTATAGGTAAAAATGAATTTCATGTATTGACTCTAAATTCTATGACATATACATATGACATATACATAGATTTTTTATTCTTATTTTTACCAAAATGTCTGAGAAATTAACTAAACCAGAACTCAGTATAATCTAGACCGATGAAATAAAATCACGATTAACAATTTAATCATTTAAAAAGAGCGTGGATTGATGGAAAGGAGAAGGAATGGGATCTAAGGAGGAGAGATAAAACAGAGAGAATATGACATAAAGGATTATAAAAACAAAAACGTGCGTTTGCAATAAGGGGAATACAAACAGATATATAAATGTAGGCATGAGAGAGAGAGAGAGAGAGAGAGAGAGAGAGAGAGAGAGAGAGAGGCAGAAGTAAGACCGTGGACTGGAGGAAAATTTAACGAGGATGAGCGAAGTAAGAAGACAGAGCCTGGAATAGTAAAGCAGAAGAGAGAAGCAGGCGTAAAGAAGAACAAGTACATGTGTTTGAAATAGGGTGGAATACAAACAGGCCTATAACTCTGGGCATGAGAGAGAGAGAGAGAGAGAGAGAGAGAGAGAGAGAGATGTAAGAATGTAAACTGAGGAAAAATTGAACGGAGAGGACATCCAAGTAAGAGCGAAGAAGTTTGGAAAGAAGGCTGAACCTGTATCATGGGAGCAAAAGAAGGAGGGGAAGACATAAACTAGAGAGCCGAGATTGGAGAGATCGAGCAAAAGATGATGATGCGGTGATGAGGGAGATAGGAAAAGCGATACCGCTCGCATGAAGGGTATGAAGGCTGGCCTTCATTCATCCGTTCGGGAAGGAAAAAGAACTCCACTATATCATCATGATAAATGCGCAAACTTCAGGGCGAAGAGAATGGAAGAAAAATGGCGCGTGAAAAGGAGAGTTTGGAGTGATTTGAGTGGTTCCGGTTACCGAAGCACTTGGTACGTGGGGCGGAGGAAGGGGGGTGGGGGCGGGGGGTTTCAAGCCGAATGTGCTTTGATCAAATATGAAAATTACAGCAAGTTTTTGCATTTATTTATGACATGATATATACAATATGAAATATTTATAGTTATTATTTTTTTATATAAATGCACTACACAATTTATTGTGTTTTATTTTTTTTATAAATGGTCTGTAAAATGCTTATACAGTTATATTTTTTGACAAGTGCATTGTGTAATATTCATAGCTATATAATTTTTGATAAATGTACTGTAAAATATTTATAGGTATATATTTTTGATAAATTCAAGATAAAATACTTATAGAGTTATAATTTGTTTGATAAATGCACTGTAAAATACTTGTACAGAGATTTTTTTTTTTATAAATGCTCTGCAAAATATTTATAAAGTTATATTTTTTTGGTAAATGCACTATAATTTATCTATACAGATATAATTTTATAAATGCACTTTAAAATACTTATATAGTTATACATTTTTGATAAATGCACTGTAAAATACTTATACAGTTATAATTTTTCGATAAATAACCTGTAAAATATCTATTTTTATATTTATTTCTAATAAATGCATTGTAAAATACTTATGCAGTTATATTTCTATTTTGATATATACACTAAAATGCTTATAGAGTTATATTTTTTCTTATAAATGCACTGTAAAATACTTATAGTTATATTGTTTTAATAAATGCACTGTAAAATATTTATACATTTTTTTGATAAATGCACTGTAAAATACTTATAAGTTATACTTTTTTATATATGCACTATAGAATACTTATAGAGCTATATTTTATTTGATAAATGCACTGTGAAATGCTTATAGTTATATTTTTTTATGAATGCACTATAAATGATTAAACTTATATATTTTTTGATGAATATACTGCAAAATACTTATACAGTTATAGTTTCTTCTATAAATGCACTGTAAAGTACTTATACAGTTATATTTTTTTGGATAAATGCACTGTAAAATACTTATGCAGTTGGGTGTGTGTGTGATTTTTTTGTTATAAATGTACTGTAAAATGCTTATACAGTTATATCTTTTTTGATAAATGCACTGTAAGATACTTATACAATTTTAGTTTTTTTTATAAATGCACTGTAAAGTACTTACACAGTTATGTTTTTGGATAAATGAACTGTCAAACACTTATGCAGTTGTGATATTTTTTTTATAAATGTACTGTAAAATGCTTAAAAGGTTATATCTTTTTTTTTATAAAGGTACTGTAAAATATTTATAAAGTTATAGATTCTTTTGATAAATGCACTGTAAAATAGTTATACAATTATATTTTTTGATAAAT
>NC_090763.1:30611355-30616355 GCF_036898095.1 Palaemon carinicauda
CCATCCACATATCAACCAGAGACAGTGGTGATTACCATTTCTATGAATTTATAGATGGTAGATATGTTATAAAAAAAAATGTATTATTATGTTTGGCAAAAATATTTCTCGATTGGTATTATCCTTGGCGAGATAAGGTTCACCTAATCAAGCTGAAGCTCACAACTCTCGACTAACACCTATGGAAAAAAAAAAGTTACCGCGGAGATTCCAGGCGAAATAAACCACACCGCTGATGACGTCAATAAGGTTGGCTCTCGAGTTAACAGTGGTCACAACACTTTCCCTTCAAGTGATTATAAGTTGGCTGGCCCTCTTTGGTCCTAGGTTGGGTCGAGAGGGGGGCTTGGGCGCTAATCATATGTATATATGGTCAGTCTCTAGGGCATTGTCCTTGTCAATAGGGCAATGTCACTATCCCTTGCCTCTGCCACTCATGAGTGGCCTTTAAACCTTTAAACATATCTATCCCCCTAGTCTGGTCACAGATTCAAAGGTGGATACTCGGCTAATCAGCTAAAAGCGTTACATGTATGCAACGAGAGAGAGAGAGAGAGAGAGAGAGAGAGACAGCAGTGGGTGGGTCTTGTTACATCTACGAAACTCAAATAAATTTTTTTGATAGACGTAAGCATTAAACTTGAAAGCGAAACAGACTTGGCGATTCCTTTAGTAAGGCACAAACGTTACATTACTTCCGGGTAGTTTCCCCTGAAACATCCCGCGAATAACATCAGCGCAAAGCTAACCCAGCGAAACCCTTTCTCACAAAACAGCGTTCTAATTTCATCTGTTGGCATTCCCTATTTCCTAATGGATCACGTCCATCAACCATGAACCATTTAAATGCCTTCCCTTTGAAATTTCCACTCCACTTCCCCCCCCCCCCCAACCCGCTCTGCTACCATTTCTTGATGGATTGTTCATACAGAGGAGGAACAGGGACGAAGAGATTTTTCTTTTTTATATTTTGGAGTTTGACCTTCAATTGTGTTGAAATGGATTGGGGCTCTGGGGATTAATTCTCTGAATGGCATGAATGTCGTTTATTTATTGAAGTAGGGAGTGGATGATTACTTTAGTTACTTTACTTTCTCAACTGTTTTATAAATATATTTTAAGCTTATCTTTATATTATACATTTTGCTTATATATAGGAACCATATGTAGGTATTAGTATATATATATATATATATATATATATGTATGTATATATATGTATATATATACATATATATATATATATATATATACATACATACATACATACTTACATACATACATACATACATATATATATATATATATATATATAAATATTTATGTATATATATATATATATATATATATATAAATTAAGCCGTGTCAATAACAGAATGGTGTAAGAATCTCCATTAAAAATGAAAGTGAATTTTCTCTTGAATTGATTTTTTCTTTAACAAGACACCTTAGAAAAAGGGAAACTTACAAGATACTCTACGGGAAATGCTCTCCAGATTCAACGTTGGAAACCAAACGGTAAGATTTTTTTTATGACAAAGCCAACGGAACGAGAACCCTAATACTCTTATCTAACTCCATTCCTCAGGGAAGGGAGGAAAAAGGGGAAGGAGAAACGGTGATTTTTTTAACCCCAGGGGGAAACGATACCTTGTGAACAAAGATTCGGCGAGTTATATAAGGGGAAGATATTTAAAATAACGTTGGCGGTTTGTTTGTCAGTTGAGATGCCTCTTTACGAATATATATATATATATATATATATATATATATATGCAAAAGCCAGTAGGAAATAATAAAAAGCTTAATTACCAAGCGCTTTCATGCATTTTAATACACTTCTTCAGGGTACAATAAAAAGTGAGACATAGTTGAAGGACGTCAATAAGTAAAATAGGATATAAACAAAAAACTAACATTTTTTTAACAGTAGAGAAATGATAGAAAAACATAGTCAGCTAACTAGCATTGTCAAACAATCTAACAACCCACAGCCAAAATTTGTACTTGAACGCAAACTGGTCATAAACACACACACAAAAAAAGGTAAACACAAATTATATAATTCTGAATTGTTGAACAATATTGGTCAGGATGAAATTATCTAATTTATATAAACCAGCACTAATATTAAAAACACAATCCGACTTTATCCTTATAATACTTGATTCTATAATATTTCTCTTCACAACATCTTTACAGAATAGCAGCTCTTTAGATTTCTTCCAGTCTATCAAATAATTATATTCATTCATGTGAACGAATAGTGCGTTAGACATATTACCAACTCGAACGCATTATTTATGTTGATTTATCCTTGTTGCCAGCATTTTACCACTTTGCCCAATATATTTCAAATTACAACCACTACATGGAATTTCATATATGCAGCCTACACTATTACACGGAGAGTTCTTTATCAAAATACACTTTATAGTAGAAGAATTTCTAAAAACAACATTAACCTTAAAACATCTTAAAATTTTTGGTAGACAGAGAAAACTATCATTATACGGTAAAACTAATAAATTATCATGATTAAAAGATGTTACATTGTCAATTGCATAATAAGTTTTTTTTTGGCTTTTTGTAATGCTACGTCAACTAAGTATCTTGGGTACTTCAAATTAAAGGCAATTTCGTATATTCTTAAAAACACATCATCTAAAAATTCTGGGCAACAAACTCTAAGAGCTCTCAAAAACATTGAGGAAAAAACAGAGAGTTTTACTGTAATATGGTGATTAGAATAAAAGTGAATGTAAGACGATACATTGGTGGGTTTTCTAAAAACGCTAAACTTAAATCTATTATTATGTCTATGAACATTTACGTCTAAAAAGGGCAGAACAGAACTTCTTTCTTCCTCAATTGTAAAATTAATGGAAGGAACCAGTGAGTTTAGTCTAAGTAAAAAAACAGATACATCTTCATTTAAAGGCCATATACAAAAAATGTCATCAACATAGCGAAACCACAAAACTCTTCTCAGCAAAATATTCACTAAAAGCTTCTTCTCAAAAAATTCCATATAAATATTACTTAAAAGAGGTGATAAAGGGTTACCCATTGCCATTCCAAATTTTTGCTCATAAAAATTCCCATTAAAAGTAAATTTACAATCTTTGATGCACAGTTTAATCAATTCTAACATAGTATTACATGGCAGAGAAAATTCATAATTCTTCTACTATAAAGTGTATTTTGATAAAGAACTCTCCGTGTAATAGTAGGCTGCATATATGAAATTCCATGTAGTGGTTGTAATTTGAAATATATTGGGCAAAGTGGTAAAATGCTGGCAACAAGGATAAATCAACATAAATAATGCGTTCGAGTTGGTAATATGTCTAACGCACTATTCGTTCACATGAATGAATATAATCATTTGAAGAACTCTAAAGAGCTGCTATTCTGTAAAGATATTGTAAAGAGAAACATTATAGAATCAAGTATTATAAGGATAAAGTCGGATTGTGTTTTTAATATTAGTGCTGGTTTATATAAATTGGATAATTTCATCTTGACCAATATTGTTCAACAATTCAGAATTATATAATTTGTGTTTACCTTTTTTTGTGTGTGTGTTTATGACCAGTTTGCGTTCAAGTACAAATTTTGGCTGTGGGTTGTTTGATTGTTTGACAATGGTAGTTAGCTCACTATGTTTTACTATCATTTCTCTACTGTTAAAAAAATGTTAGTTTTTTGTTTATATCCCATTTTACTTATCGACGTCCTTCAACTATGTCTCACTTTTTATTGTACCCTGAAGAAGTGTATTAAAATGCACGAAAGCGCTTCGTACTAAAGCTTTTTATTATTTCCTACTGGCTTTTGCGTATACCAAGTCACGTGATCCTTGTAGCAGTAAAACACACACACACGCACACACACACATATATATATATATATATATATATATTTATATATATATATGCATATATATGCATATATATATATATATATATATATACTGTATACTGTGGTACCTCTACATACAAAATTTAATCCGTTTCACAACCCGAGTTCGGATGTAGAAACGAATTTTCCCATAAGAATACATTGAAATAGGATTAATCCATGGTTGAGCCCAAAAAACTATGATAACTCCTTAATAAATTACTACACATAATTACACATGCACTCTAAATTAGATAATAGACATGTAAAAAAGAATAATTATCAAGAAATAATAAATATGAAACAGGTTTTTAGCGTCACTTTACCTTAGAAAGTCCAGCGCAGGTGTAGGTCTTGCTACGCAGAGAGGAGACGGACGGGCGGCAAGGAGGTAGAGAGGGTGACTACAATAAACGTACACTACCGTAACTTATTCTAACTTACACTAAGTGAACTTTAACCTAACTTAGCTTATTTATTTTTTTTATTTTTTATTTTATATTTGTTTTTACATTTTCTTTTTTTCTTTTTGATGATTAATATTAATCACTTTTACTCTCTCCACTTAAAATTTATTGAATTTTTTTCTCTTCACTCTTTGCCGTTTTCTTTGAACCACTTCCTTCCTCCTCATCACGAGTTCGCTTCGTAGTTTTTTTAAAGAAGCTATCGATAGAAAGTTGCTTTGTACGGCTTTTCAGAATGTTTCGAAAATGAGTTAGGCAAACATCATCGAACTGCGCAACTACACGACAAACCTGCAATTTTTTTGGATGGTATATGTCGATGAAGTCGACCACGTCTTGATATTTTCCTAACATCTCTTTTATTTGCGGCGAACCTAACACATGTTCTACCTCCTCGATTCCTTTCTCGTAATCACTCATGTGCTCAGACATAGCATGGAGTTCCTTGACCTCCTCTGTAGTAAGTTCGTCGTGATGTTCGGCGACGAGTTCCGTGATGTCATCTGCATTGACCTCCAGATCCATGGACTTGTCAAGGGAGACAATTTCCTCTACGTCTTCCGCTGCACCCACCACGGGATCAGGTTCAGGGTCAAAACCCTCGAAATCTCGGGGAGAAACTGCATCAGG
>NC_090763.1:30621355-30626355 GCF_036898095.1 Palaemon carinicauda
CCGGATCTCAGTATTGATAATGTTTATTTAACTTTGTATGACTCTTTTAAAATTTTAGGTGTGATTCTCGACAGCAAATTTACTTTTGAGAAACACATTAGGTCTGTATCTTCTTCAATTGCAAAAAAATTGGTTTATTGAGAGTCTTTCAAGATATTCGGTGATCAATCTATTCTGAAGAAGTGTTTTAATTCTTTCATTCTACCTTGCTTTGAGTATTGTTCTCCTGTCTGGTCTTCAGCTGCTGATTCTCATCTTAATTTGTTGGACAGAAACTTATGGTCTATTAAATTTCTTATTCCTGATTTAGTTATTAATCTTTGGCACCGTCGTTCAATTAGTTCATTATGCCTGTTGCATAAGATTTCTCATAACTCTGACCATCCTTTACATTCAGATGTCCCTGGACAATTCTATATTGTTCGTAATACTAGGCAGGCAGTTAATTCTAATAGCCAGGCTTCTCCATCATGAGGCTCAATACTAGGCAGTATTCTGGAAGTTTTATTCCAGCTGTTACCAAGTTGTGCAAAGATCTTCCTAATCGGGTAGTTGAATTAATAGAACTTCAAAAGTTCAAAGTTGGAGCATATGTTTTTATGTTGACCAGGCTGACATGAGTCTTTTTATAGTTTATATATAACATATCTGTTTTTTGACGTTGTTAATAGATTATATAGGACATATCTGTTTTGATGTTGTTACTCTGTTTATAATGATTTATTTTCAATTTATTCTCATCACTTATTTATTTCCTTATTTCTTTTCCTCACTGGGCTATTTTTTCCTGTTGGAGTCCTTGGGCTTATAGCATCTTGCTTTTCCAACTAGGGTTGTAGCTTGGCTAGTAATAATAATAATAATAATAATATTAATAATAATAATAATAATAACTAGAGTTACAGTTATCCGGTAGCTCTTGGGTAGCTCTAGCCATATCTGACTGATGTTTTGCTTGTGCGAGTGCCACCGTAAGACTGCCAATTGATGTCCGGTTAGACCTTACCCACAACTACGTATCCAATATGTTCATTACGTTGAATACAAAACTATGGTGGCTAAAAAGCCAGACTCATAAAGTATAATTTATTTTCATTTTGATCATAATTTAGGATTATTGGGCTAATTTTTCCATAATGATGTAGCTGATATGATAAAAAATATAGCATAAATTCTTTAAAATCATGCTTAATGAACGGTATCTTTTATTGAGCTAAGTTTCAAAATGCTTCGTCCCTGGAACCTAGTCTCATTAGAAATGTGAAGAATGTGAGAGTTGCCAGTTAGTGACTTTTGAATGAATATCACTGAATTCAGGTATCACAAGTTTTGCTCTACACTGTACCCTGATGAAGTGTACATAATATCTGGTCTTCCACTGTTCTGCTTCCTGTGGATTTTACACACACACACACACACACACACACACACACACACATATATATATATATATATATATATCTATATATATCGACCTTCATCCTTAACTCGCTCTATTGATATCAACTGCTTTTCATATTGACAGTTTATATTCACAATAAAAGAACTCTTATTTGGAATTCTTTCGCCTAATAATAGTCCACTTAACCCTTAATATTGTGTAATACTCAACTAGTTTCTTTGGTCTACTTTATGAACAAACACACGTGTTCTGCATTTTGATGAATTTCTAATCGTCCTACCAAAATAGGGATATACAAAATGAAAAGGGACATTGATAACTATAAAGACTTTCTGATGTGAAATCTGAGCGACAAACTTCCTCAATTCGAAAGTTTTGAGAAACTAATAATGTCATAAAGGAGTGACACCTCAAAATAACTTGAAAAGGAAAATTACAACTAAAAGACTAAAATCAAATGAAATAACCGATATATATTTTCTAAAGAAGAAAAATAACCAACACGATATTTGATTCTCATATATTAAAAACATAAAACATGTTCTTCATATAGATTGGCTTCACTTTGGACTAGGTTTTTTTTACTTTCATCAATTATTCTCTTATAATGAAGCGTAAAAAGACTTCCTGTCCGGACTGTAGTCGGCGCACAGATTCTGGGAGAAATAAGCCACACCCCTGATGACGTCATAGTCAATCACGTGGTCTCCCGAGATAACATAGATCAACTCACAACAGTGGGATACAACGTGATTTGCCTATGAGGTCATCAGAGGGGGGAGCCTTATTTCAACGCACAAACACACATAGCCTAGACTTGTAGAAATTATGATGGAATATACAAAAATAATATGGTTGTTTAAAAAGATGCTGATAAAATCAAGGTAAGATACTATAGCCAATAAACCATGTTTATGTGAATTGTCCTGTGGAAATTTTCAAAATTATGACACAAGGATATCCTCCAATAATTTTAAGAAAATTGACAAATGGATAACAATGCCTGGTACACATAAATGAAAACTTGGTGATATAGTTTTATTTTTAAAATTATAAGAATTTGAATATCTATCAGAATAATATTAAACTAGATTTATCTTTTAAATCATATTGTAAAATTATCGTAACAATTTTTAAAGGATTTTTTTAACGATGAAAAGAAATCATCTTCAATGCAGTTAATTTTCATTGAGACTTTCACGTTTTTTTGAAATTTCCAACGACCCTTTGTGCACCTCTTTGAAAATTTAAAATTATTTGTTTTCTGAAGAGGAAGGAAGATGGTACCTTTGAAAGCTAAGAATAATTCTTCTCTTTCGTAAATGTAGGTTTATTTAATACAATATACATACCCGAAAAATCGTATATATATATACATATATATATATATATATATATGTATATATATATATATGTATATATATATATATATATACATATATATATATATATATATATACATATATATATATATATATATATATAGGTGTGTAGAAATCACGAAAGCTGACACGTAAGGAATATAAAATGTATTATAGCCACGAAAGGAAAAATGAAAAAACTTGATTGGAGTTAGTACTTTCATCAACTCAGGACATTATCAAACTCAGCAATGCTGAGTTTGATAATGTCCTGAGTGAATGAAAGTACTAACTCCAATCAAGTCTTTTTCATTTTTCCTTTCGTGGCTATAATACACAACATATATATAGGTGTGTGTGTATATACCCGTTATGAGTGAGGCTAACTTGTCATGGTAAAAGGGTTTATGTATCATCATGATCAGCAAAGCTGTACTAGTCAGGGCCACCCATACTAGGTTGATTTGCTGCACTAAAATCTCTCGCTCTCACCTATCTGGATGCAGTGGCCCTGACATGAATAAAGACATGTCTGAAGCCTTTGTCCAGCAGTGGACTAGAAATCGCTTAGTATTTTGTCATATACACGCACACACACACACACACACACACACACACACATATATATATATATATATATATGAGGGTGTCATCAGACGCATTCTCACCCAATGATTTTGGACGATACCTGTACAAAGGGAGCGTTCTCTTAAAAAACTCTAAATATTCTAAAACCCTTTGGTGTGAACCTTTGGTATGACCTGCTCTAGGCAGGCACTTTTTAAGATGAAAAGCCATGAGGTGTAAAACGCACACATGCACACACACACTTATATATATATATATATATATATATACTGTATGTTTGTGTGTGCGTATGGGAAATTGTTTTTTATCCCGTGATTGTCTGGTTGTTGAAATCAGGACATTAAATTCTCTGAGGTGTTTTTCATTTGAAAAATTTTATCTTAGATTCGCTTGGAAACCTTTTGTATTAAACCAGTTTGTATGCCAATGAGAATAGGACAAGCTTGCATATAGGTTCCGTAAGGCTCTTAATTATTACATTGGAAAAAAACAATTATTACAGGTATTTCGTGATAATCACTTTGGATGCCTGTTGGGAATGGATTTCCCTTACTTTAAAAACATAAAGTTTTTATTAGGATTCACTAAAATCTTATTTAGTTTTGATAAATGTATAAGCAATATTTGTTTTTTTATTTTTCTGACGTCATTGAAGCCTCATATACATGGAAGATAAATAAGAATAATTCAAAGATGTCCAATAATTCATTGGAAGATATTTTTTTCGCGATAAGATTAAAATAGAAATAATCAAAAAGAGGATTTTTATATAAAAAAAAAATCGCTGTAAAAATCGTATTTGTAAGATAAGGAGGGGAATTGGATATTCGTAAATTAACTTGAGAGAGAGAGAGAGAGAGAGAGAGAGAGAGAGAGAGAGAGAGATGACCTACCATAAAAGAAGCAATTAAAATCTATCGAAAGAGAAAGCAAACAGAACCGTGTGTGTGTGTCTCTCTCAAACAGCGTAACATTTCCGCCCCAATGGCCTTCCACCATCAACGACCAAATTCAGCCGCAGTTATTAAAACCTTAACGAAGTTTAATCAGAGTCAAAGTTTGCTGTCACATTTGTTGGATTATCCTTATCATACAGTACAATTGAGAATCCTCTAATCATCCGGGTTAAATCAACCGTCATTTCATTACGAGGCGCTGCAGCAGTTGCTGGGCGAAAATGTTATACGAATGGCGCTCCACTACTCTTGAAGTGGATCATCCCATACAGCTAGCAACTACTCTCGGTGCTGGGGGGTACCGGCCTGTTTGGGTACGGGGGTAATGGTCTGTTAGAGGGAGGTAGGCACCTGCAAAGCGAAAGCTGGGAAAGAAATTGCGTAGAGTTTGGTAACTTTGTTTTGCTGGTGTGTGTATTTTTTCTTTTTTTTATTCTTTCAGTGAACATTTTTTTTATAACACTCCTGTTTGCATTGCTTTCTGTATTCTTTATTGGTTAAGTAAATTATTTTCTCGTAAAATATAATAATTTTTTATACTTGCCTTCTGCTTTTACGTTTGTTCTTTATTTCTATATAGAAGATGCTTGATTCTATATCTTCATATATATACTTCTATTATTGATTTAATTATTCGGCAGATATTATATTAATCCTATTCTTGAAATATGCATTAGAGAAAAGAAACAGGAA
>NC_090763.1:30631355-30632379 GCF_036898095.1 Palaemon carinicauda
CTCAGCAGATTATTATTATTATTAATATTATTATTATTATTATTACTTGCTAAGCTACAACCCCAGTTGGAAAAGCAGGATGCTATAAGCCCAGGGGCCTCAACAGGGAAAATAGCCCTTTGAGGAAAGAAAGCAAGAAAAAACGAAATATTTTAAAATCATTAACATTAAAATTTATATTTCCTTTATAAACTATAAAAGCCTAATAAAACAGGAGGAAGAGAATTAAGATAGAATAGTGTGCCCATGTGTACCCTCAAGCAAGAAAACTCTAATACAAGACAGTGGAAGACCATGGTACAGAGGCTATGGTACTACTCAAGACTAGAGATCCAAAACCCCTGTCCTTAGCTCTCAAGGTTAGTGATGTTGCAGCGACCAAAGGTAATAACGAGTTTGAGAGGGATTCGAACCCCAGTCTGGCAATCAGCAGGCAAGGGTGCTAAAACGAGACCATCACAACCCTGTTTAATTTGTCTTAACATGACGTAACAATTTAATTTCAAGATTTCTTCAAGATAATTCTCCCACTATTTTTCTCTATTCTATCTTAAAAATTCTTTTGTATTCATTTTTTTTTCTTTCAAAATTATTCGATCGACCTAAGCCCGGAAGTGGAACATTAAGTGTTTGACTCCTAATGACTCCTGAAGGATTTCTTCTCTTAAAATCCTGTATTCCATCATTCATTTTTACTTATTGTTTTCCATGGATTGATTTACCTGCTTCGAAAAAGGTTTTTTTTTTTTTTTTTCACTGAATTTCTTCATTAAAAATCTAAAAAAATTATGCGTCTATGCAAATATTACATAATAAACAATAGATACAATAAAAGTTTAAAAAACTTGCAGTATTCGCAGATATTAAGCTGCAAATTGATGTAATAAAAAAACAAATCCCTGTATGAAGAATATTTTGTTTTTCATCGCAAGAAAATTAACAAAATACTGATCGTGTTTTATTTATACTTATTTTAGGTAATCTTATGGATTAAGGAAAAGCTGGGTATGGAAAATATCAAAAC
>NC_090763.1:30645379-30677879 GCF_036898095.1 Palaemon carinicauda
GGAGAGTTAATGAAACCATCTCCATCTGGATAATCGGTAGAAGGAGCAAGACTTGATTGGCTACTTTTAAACTTTCTTCTTTTTCCTTATTGAGGAAGGATTGGAGACTACGAGGGTCATGATTGGCCACTTTTAATCTCCTTCTCTTTTCTACTGTTTCTATGGAATATTGGGATACCACTTGGTACATTCTAAACCATTTTCAGAGTCCAACGTCGCCCGTTTTATTATTATTATTATTATTATTATTATTATTATTATTATTATTATTATTATTATTATTATTATTATTATTACTACTACTACTCGCTAATCTAGAACCTTAGTTGGAAAAGCAAGATGATATAAGACTAAGAGCACCAAAAGAAAAAAAAGAGCCTAGTGAGGAAAGGAAATAAGTCAATAAGTAAACTAAATAAGAAGTAATGAACAATTAAAATAAAATATATTAAAAACAGTAACAACACTAAAACAGATATTTCATATATAAACTGTTCAATATAGAAATATTTGTTGCAAGTTTGAACTTTTTAAGTTCTACCGATTCAACTACCTGATTAGGAGAATCATTCCACAACTTGGTCACAGCTGGAATAAAACTTCTTGAATACTGTGTAGTATTAAGCCCTATGATGGAGACATGGCTATTAGGATTAACTACTTGCCTAGTATTATGAAAAGGAGGGAACTGTCTGGGAAGATCTGAATGTAAAAGATGGTCAGAATTATGAAAAACCTTATGCAATATGCATAAAGAGCTAATTAAACGAGGGTACTAGAGATTATTATCTAGATCAAGAATGAGAAATTTAATAGACACACGTTCCTGCCCAACAAATTAAGATAAGAGTCAGCAGTACAAAAATACTCGAAAACAGACAGAATGAAAGAATTAAAATACTTCTTGAGAACAGATCACCGAAAATCTTAGACTTTCTCAATAAACATTTTTTTTTGTGCAATTGAAGAAGACACGCCTAATGTGTTTCTCAAAAGTAAATTTGCTGTCGAGAATCTCACTTATAATTTTAAGCAATAGAGTTAAGGAAACACTACCGATGGTGAGATTCGGATGTTGAGGAGCTGCTGTCCACGACCTACTTACAAAATCAACAAGGTCCATCAAGAGAGCTTTAATTTCCCGATATCGAAAAGTTAACTAGTTAATTTAGCCTCAAGAAAACAGGAATTATGAAGATAAATTTTCTCATTCTTTGCTTACTGTCAAACAATGCCAAAAGGATTGCCTTTTCCTTTGTACAGTGAGTGACAGAGCCATCTGGTTCAAGTGAAGGGAGAACTGTTACGTTTACACCATAGAGTGCAGATTTAAGGGTAGTCCACCACTTATGTTCCTGGGTTGTACCAGAAAGGGTTTCTATTAAGATTAGATTGTATTCCTTTTCAGTTAAAGCATTAACCCTCTGAACAAACGCTCTGAGCTGAGTATAGTTATTCCAGGTTAAATCTGATCTATTACCCTTCCAAAGATAATAGGCCTCCTGCTTCTCGAAATGAGCACGTCTACAGTCATCATTGAACCAGGGTTTGTCTTTCACTCGGCACCTTAGCACACAAGAAGGCATACGCCTATCAATTATGTTGACTAGATTGTCATTCAAAGGAGCAACAGGTTCAACAGTATCATACAAACTGTGGCTAATTCATGCTCAAAATATCACTCAAAATGCCATTCTAATCCCCTTGAGATTTAATGAAAATCTCACATGAGTATGACACATCGGGACAGGCTGCTCAGTCTTCACTACTAATGAAATCGAGGCATGATCAGATGTCCCACTTGGAGAACCAACCTTATTTGTTATAACGCCCGGGGAGTCAGCGTATACGAGGTCCAAACAGTTAACAGACTTGTGAGTAGCTTCGCTTAGATTGGCTCATAGCCTGATTCAGAGTTAAAGTCTAAAGCCTTAAGACATGGCGATTAAGTGGGAGAAACATGATTTAACCACTCCCTACGGTGAGCATTGAACTTACCAACTAAAACAATACGGCTTTCTATCATCTTCTTGTATCTTAGCTATAATGGTAAGAAGACAATCGAGGATAGAATCATCCATGTCTGGATCATGGTAGATAAAATACAAATAGCTGTTATGCCTGTCACAAACTTTTATTACCTGAATCTCATGATATCTGCATTCTAGGCAGAACTTATGAGAAGCAGACTACTCAGTTCTGATATGCACCGCCATTCCTCTAGCCATAGGAATGGCATCCCGATTCAAAATGATTGGCTTTTTTAAAACCAGTCATGAGGAGCTAAGACATATATATATAAATATATATATATATATATATATATATATATATATATATATATATATATATGTGTGTGTGTGTGTGTGTGTGTGTGTGTGTGTGTGTATGTGTGTGTTTGCGTGTGTGTGTGCGTGTGTGCAGCATATATACGCATATATACATAGACACAACCACTCACATACGCACACACGAACACACACACACACACACACACACATATATATATATATATATATATATATATATATATATATATATATATATATATATATATACACACATATAAATATAGTGATAGATCGATAGGTAAATAAATAGATATAATTATAGATAACTCATTTGGGAGATCAGTCTCTCCTTGCAGCCATTGAGAGCAAAATCTTAAAAGCTCTTTTTTTTTTTTTTTTGCCTCGTTCTGTAGTGCAGGGATATCGTGTCGGCACGTCTATTTGTGTATTTCGCCGGCCCCGCCCTGTATATTTAGGTAGATACGAGTTCTTCATCGTAAACAAGATGATACTCAAATTGTACTTCAATTCCTCTTCAATCCTTATTTGACGCATTTATATATCCACTCGAGTTTTATCTATAACTCTCAATACCCCTCCCTGATTCTCCATTTATTCTTTTAAACCCCTTTCTTGCTTCCTTCCATTTCCCCTTTTCTTTCTTTCCCCTGATAAGAATTGATGGAGTTGTCAAAGCGTTTGAAACTCCACGACAGATTTCATCAGAACTTCCATAAGCATTTATTGGCAGGCGTGAAAGAGTCGCAGCTGGGATCCTGCTAGAAATAGTATCCGGTGCATTTGAGATCATTTCTACTGTCAGGATGAACGCTGCTTCCCATTTGCAGATGTTTAAAGAATTTCGACTTTTACAGACTGAAATGAAAAAGGGAAGAAGTCCTGTAACTTGAGCACTTTGAAGTTTGCGTGTTGTTTGATAACTTTCTTCATTTTCCATTAATATTCCATGTCAGATGCAATACACTTCGGTTTTAAAACTATATTAACACACATACTATACTTATATATTTATTTTGATATATAAATATATATATATATATATATATATATATATATATATATATATATATATATATATATATATATATATATATATATATGTATATATATATATATATATATATATATATATATATATATGTATATATATATATATATATATATATATATATATATATATATATGTATGTGTGTGTGTGTATGTGTGTGTACTATATATATATATATATATATATATATATATATATATATATATATATACACATGTGTGTGTATGTGTGTTTGTGTATTTGTACCTAAATTCATTAAACTTACTGCAGGGACGTATTCACATGTGCTTCAGAGGAATTCCACTGACTTTAAGGACTATAATGACGCATATTTATCATATATATGTGTGTGTGTGTACTATATATATATATATATATATATATATATATATATATATATATATATATATATATATATATACATGTGTGTGTATGTGTGTTTGTGTATTTGTACCTAAATTCATTAAACTTACTGCAGGGACGTATTCACATGTGCTTCAGAGGAATTCATCTGACTTTAAGGACTATAATGACACATATTTATCATAGGATTCAAAAAAGAGAAGGAGAAGGCAAAATAATTTAACTAGGGAAAGGGCAGCCCTGAATATATATATATTCTACAATACAGCACCAGACGGACTGTCGGCCAGCATATGGAACTATGTTTCCGTAAAAGAAGAGACTGGCCACTTCAAGGGGATATGTCAGTCAACTCCCAATCCGTCAATAGCCTCGCTTGAATCCAGTGATTCTTACTTTTACAACTGTCATTGGGATTAAATACTTTGGAAAGAACTTTATTAAATCATTTTCTGGACGATGAGAACTAATTAATGATGATGATCATCACCATCTCCGGCGTAAATGACCAATTTCAGGATGCCAGAAAACCTAAAATCAATCAATCAATCTTCCTACGCCTATTGACGTAAAGGGCCTCGGTTAGATTTCACCAGTCGTCTCTATCTTGACATTTTAATTCTATATTTCTCCATTCATCATCATCTACTTCATGATTCAGTCCTCAGCCTTGCAGGGCTGGATCTTCCAACAGTTCTAGGGCCTTGTGGAGCCCAGTCGTAAGTTTAGTGAACTAATCTCTCTTAGGGAGTGCGAAGAGCATGCTCAAACTATCTCTATCTACCCCTCACCATGATCTCATCCACATATGACACTCAAGCAATCTCTCTTACAGTTTCATTTCTATTCCTGTTTTGCCATTCATCTCCCAATATCCTTAATGATGATAGAGTCGTGAAATGTTGGCGTATATTGTCCTATTCTATATAAGAATTGAATTCATTTATACATGATAAGGAAAGTACTATGGGACGCTTTTTCAAACCAGTACAGTATTTCCTCTATTCATGTAAATAGTGAAACATTAAGTGGATGTTTGTCCAATCTTTAGGATTACACCATGGATGGGTATGAGCAGTATTTTTCTCTTAATGTACTTCTATTGTTTATTACCTTTGCCAACGAAGTTGGAAGGAGGTTATATTTAACCCCCTGTTTGTATGTGTGTATGTTTGTTTGTGAACAGCTTCATGGCCCCAATAATAGTAGATTAATGAAAACTTACATGGATTAACTATTGCATAAAAAGCTGGAAATGATTGAATTTTGGAAGGTCAAGATCACGGTCAAGCAAAAGGTCGATAAATAAGCTGCCGTGCCCGGGGTCTGCGCTCTACTCAGGCCCATTCTAGTTTATATCTGTTTCTGTACTACTTTGAATTTCCTTATATTTTTACTTTCATGCTACAAATATAATTCAAGTTATCGCTGTTAGTCGTATATAGGGAACTCATATCTAATACTTCGTAATGAAGATATAACTCCCGAATATTAACCAATTACTCTACCAATTATCATCCACTGTCATCACAAACAATGGTCACAGCCTCCAACATCTCACAGATACCCAGCATTGTAATATCAAGGAAAACCCTCTTGATGCTATAAGATTAAAGGGTTCTGATAAGGGCTTTGGGACCAGTTTACTGTAATGAAGACAAGAAACCGTCTGTTTGTTTACATTAATCTTACTCATCATCATCATCATCTCCTCCTACGCATATTGAAGCAAAGGACCTGATTAGATCTCGCCATTCGTGTCTTTCTTGAGCTTTTAATTCAATATTTCTCCATTCATCATCTCCTACTCCGCGCTTCATAGTCCTCAGCCATGTAGACCTAGGTCTTCCAACTCTTCTAGTGCCTTTTGGAGCCAGCTGAACGTTTGGTGAACTAATTTCTCTTAGTGCGATGAGCAGCCCCAAACTATCTCCATCTATCCCTCATCATGATCTCATCTACATTTGGCACTCGAGTAATATTACCCGGAAACTTAATATGCGCTATTTTTTTGCATTGAGTTGCTGCTCGAGGAAACAATAATGGAAGATTGTTTAGACTAAATTATCAAAGGAAAACTATCTTTTTCTTACAAAGATAATGTGCTTCGGGATCCCAATAGTAAAATAGTAAAATACAATAATATTTTTATATTTTTTTATGAAGATAGAGTGCTTAGAAATCAAATACCAATTTAATAGAATACCTTGATATATAAAGAAACGTATTCTGTTAATAAATATGGTACTTCAGAATATAAAAGCATACATCTAATATTGATTTGAATTTGCCTGATGAGAAGCAGATTATTTATTGCAATTGATTGATGAAAGACCCTTTTCGATACTTATGAATCACAATGAAAAGATGAGTTATCGCCTATACGTTGATCGTTTATTTCAAGGTGTGACGCCCTGAATGGAAAAGTCCCGGACAGGTGATTGCCATACTGGGGTTCATGTCCCGCTCAAACTCTTTAGTTCCTTTGGTTGCTTTAACCTCACCATCCTTGTGAGCGAAGGATAGGGCGTTTGTGGGATCATATAGTTCCATCTGCTGAGTCATCAGCAGCCATTGCCTGGCCCTCCTTGGTCCTAGCTCGGTTGGAGACTGGGCTTAAGTGCTAATCATATGTAATATGGTCAGTGTCTAGGGCATTGTCCTGCTTGATGGGGCAATATCACTGTCCCTTACCTCTGCCATTCACGAGTGGCCTTTAAAGCTTTAAACTAATTCAAATATGAATAAAAATAGACGATTTGAATATTTTACCCCCCCACCAAAAAAAAAAAAAAAGAACTTAAAACGTACATTATTCAGGGATGATCAATCAATGAATACAGAGTAGGATATGATGAATGGAAAAGTATTGATATATACGCTCAAGATAGAGACGACTTGAGAAATATAACCTAGGCCGTTTGCGTCAATAAGGATATGAGGAGATGGATTAGATAATGATGAGGATGATAACAATGAGGGTAACAGCATTCCAATATTACAATGTTAGTAATATAAAGGATGAAAAAACGTTTGAATCTGAATAAGGGAATTATCATTGATATGATTATTTCCTTCAGCATATTATTATTATTATTATTATTATTATTATTATTATTATTATTATTATTATTATTATTATTATTATTATTACTTGCTAAGCTAGTACACTAATTGGAAAAGCAGGAGGCTATAAGCTCCGGGATTCCAAAAGGGAAAATAGCCCAGTGAGGAAAGGAAACAAGGAAAAATTAAATATTTTAAGAACAGTAACCGTATCAGAATAAATAAGTCCTATATAATCTATAAGAACTTTAACAAAACAAGAAGAAGAGAAATAAGATAGACTAGTGTGCCCGAGTGTACCCTCAAGCAAGAGAATTCTAACCCGACAGTTATCTAAAACTGTTTCAAGTATCTAGAGTGAAAGAACTAGATTTGGGGAAAAAATGAAAGTATTTAACTTAAAATATCAACTGATGCTCAGGGAATGCCTATCTCAAAAAAAAAATTAATCCATGTATGATAACTTTCAACGGAAATAGATCACAAACTCTCTCTCTCTCTCTCTCTCTCTCTCTCTCTCTCTCTCTCTCTCTCTCTCTCTCTCTCTCTCTCTCTCTCTCTCTCAACAAATAGATATCATTTGTTCTTTAATGATGTAGATGCTTTGTTGTCTAATAAATAAAAAGCCTATGGCCAGTATCTTTTAAAAAAAAAAAGATTCTCCGATTGGAGTCTGACAATTGACGGGATAATTAACTACGGAAATATTACAAATATATGTATATACATCGTATCTGTGATATATACATGTATATATATACATATACATCGTTTCGTGATATATACATGTATACATATATATACATATATATATATATATATATATATATATATATATATATATATATATATATATATATATATAAAACGGATTTTGAGCGAAGCGATAAATCTATTTTTCGGTGAGGTAGCCATGTCGTCCTGATGGAAGTTCCTAATAGGTAGCTTTCTAGGGTATACTTAACTACAGTGATATTCCCAGAGAATTTTACCTTAAGGTATCCAGAATTCTAACTCCTGGAGCAAATATCCCTAAATAATCTCACAGGGATATCGCATAATATCAGAGGACGTATTCTTGACACGTCACATAGCTATCTTCCCCCCGAACAGTATTAACGCTTCGAGGGGTTACAGTGACAAGAATCTGAAACGAGAATGAAAAGAGAGCCGCTCATAAGGCATCTCTCCTATTCCGTTTCCAGTGTGTATCTGATGAAGGCGGTAGTGCCCTCTTTATTCCTTGTAGCGATATACGAGGTGCTACAGATACTGTATTATAGGGAGGGGTCAATAAGCCCTTTTACAATAAAAGGAAGGGCGGGTTCATCAGGACGACATGGCTACCTCACCCAAAAATAGATTTTTCGCTTCGCGCAAAATCCGTTTTTTGGGTTCAGGCCATGTCGTCCTGATGGAAGTTTACCAGAGCATTACTGTATCTGTGGATTCTCAACCGGTGCCGTACTCTCAAGAAAGTATTTCCTGGTCTGTCTAGACCTAGAGACCTATGATGTTACCGTCATACATCATTTCATCTAAGCATGAACTATGTTAGTGCTTTCAGCTCCCTACAGGGAAGAGTCGTACTAGACTCTGGAAAAAGTCTCGAGGAGTACATAATAATTATGGATGTCAAAATGACAAGCTTGTATAGTGGTCTCGCCCTATACAATATAAATCAAAGTTTGTATAAGAGTCACCAATGTCAGTATGAATTTGTGACACCTTCCCCAATGGGACTACTCTTATAAACTATTGGATAATGGTTGTATCCGCAGAGGAACAAATTTTGCCTCTTTGCCACTATCCCGTTAGGGTACCACGTCAACCCTTCCAAGGAAGGGTTAGAGTGAGTGGACTTATGCTTGAATCAGGGAATAGTCTTAAAAGACATACCATGATAAAAATATCCATATTTTAATCTTAATGCTCAGTACATTTCTAATAAAATGAGTGTGGGCGAATAAGATGCAGGGTTCACTATGAACTAGTTTATTAAAATTTAATAAACGTACATATCAGATCAACATTTATAAAATTTATAAAATGTGGATGATTTGCGTCAAAGCATAAAGAAAAACAGTCAACAGAAAATACTGCTTCGTCTACTAGGAAACAGATTTGCCACTTCAATTGAATTATTAATAATAATGATATAGTCTGTATACTGTTTATTTACACTAGCGTAAAAAACGCTTGGCACAAGTGTCCGTATTATGCTATAGTTCACCGACGTCAATGGAACAGTTTGTAAGGACACTTCCGTGGCCTATCGCTCAGTGTGTAGTAACATACAGTGACTACACACGCCCCCTCTTAATTAATCGTCCCAAATTAATTACACTGTTCCTTGCAGATTTAAAACAGAAGGTTAAATAATTCTATCTGCTGCTACCACAGACCTCTTAAGTTGCTCCACTAGCTTCGCATAGTGCGTAAAGAACACCTTGGATGACTACCAGCCGATGTACAAACAAGGATGTTCAAAGTTCATATAATTAAAGAAATTTTATGGAAGAGGCAACTTTCCTCGGATCATGACTAACGGGTGTACTGTCTGGATCCGTTCTGCGAATAACACGGGTGAGTTTCGCCCTTAGTTATAGATAACTTTGAACCCAGGGTTTCTCTTCTGAACAGCTGTCCTCCCATAAAGTCTGAAGTTCTATGAAGATAGACCTTAGGCACTCCACTGGACATAGAGATGCATCTTCCTTCAGAGGGCAGATTCTCTAGGGACCCCACTTGTTGGTGGGTAGCTTGTTCTTGGTAAGAAACGTTGGGTCTGGAAATAGATTCAGTTCTCCCTCCAAGAACTGGACGTGGCCTTCCTCTCTAGAGAGAGCCACTATTTCACTAACTCTGGCCCCCAAAGCGAGTACAAACAGAAATATGACTTAAAATTCAAGGCCTTCTAAGCACATTCCTCATTGTTCATTATTTATACACAATGAAGAATCTTATCTACTGACCATGCAAAGGGTCTTTGGAGGCACGGAAGGGCTAAGCCTAGAATGGGCCTTTGTAGTTCATTAAGAACGTCGTTAGAAAGGTCGACCTGTAAGGCATATGGTATCTGTCTTGATTGGCAGACTTGAACAATAGAATTGTGTTGGCTGCTAAACCTTGCTCATGAAGGTGAATGAAGAATGATAAATAGGAATCTGTAAAGATTTCTTTTGGTTTCTTCGCCTTGACAAGGGATATCTGTTTCTTCCCTGAAGCCTCATAATGTCTTCTGGTTTCCTCCAAAAGTCTAAACTGACTTTTAACACCGAATCTTTTTCTCATCGTTAAGGAGAGAAAATCATGAGATGTAGGTTTTGTGTTTTCTGTGATGAAGCGAAGACAGTCGACTTCTGTACTCGCTGAGACAGGGATGGATCTGGTAGCGGTACGAATTTTAGTCGTAGTTCCAATGCCAGAGGGAACCACACGCTATTTGGCCACTTGTGGGCCACTATTGCTGCTTTCCCTTTGAACGATCTCAGCTTATCGAGGACCTTCAAAAGGAGATTGTGCGGAGGGAACAGATAAATACTGGACCATCTGTTCTAGTCCAGGGACATAGCGTCCACTGCCTCCGCTAGCGGATCCTCGTATGGGGACACGTAACGATCTATTTTCTTGTTGTCTTTCGTCGCAAAGAGGTCTATCTGCAGCTCTGGGACTTGACTCGAGATGAAGGAGAACGATCCTGCGTCAAGGGACCATTCTGACTCTATAGGTGTAAACCTGGATAGAGTGTCCGCTGTCACATTGCGGAACCCTTGAATGTGAACTGCTGACAGGTGCCATTTCTTCTTTTCCGCCAAACGGAATATGGCCAACATCACTTGGTTGATTTGAGGTGACCTCAACCCTTGTCGATTCAGGCATCTCACTATTACCTTGCTGTCTAGAACCAGTCTTATGTGGGTCGAGTGGCGAGGAGATACTTTCTCTAGTGTCAGAAGTACTGCCATGGCTTCTAGAAAGTTGATGTGAAATGACTTGAAAAGATTGGACCAAGCTTCTTGGACTCTCATCTGATTAGAGTGACCTCCCCAGCCTTCCTTTGAAGAGTCTGTGTGGATAGTTACTGATGGGGGAGGAGGTTGAAGAAGTATTGATTTCTTCAATTGCTTGGCATTGGACCACGGCTTGAGAAGCGTTCACAGCCGAGTCGGTAGTGGTCTTATTAGATCTCTTCGCGCGTTTGATGCGTATTTTCTCCAGACTCCTGTTGCATCCTTTACCTGTGCTCTTAGCACTGGATCTGTAATCGAAGCAAACTGTAGAGAGCCCAGCACTCTCTCCTGTTCGCGTCTTGATATCCGTTTGGATTTCAATAGTCTCTTGACAGATCCTGCTATTTCTTTCCTCTTCTTACCAGGAATGGAAAGTTGAAGTGACTCCAAATTCCAGTGGATTCCCAACCACTGAAATTTTTGAGCTGGAGAAAGTCGAGACTTTTTTATGTGGATCTTGAATCCCCGGTGTTCCAGGAACTGGATCACTATCTTAGAAGCTTGCATGCATTCTGTCCTGGATGCTGCCCACACCAGCCAGTCGTCCAAGTAGGCTACTACTTGGACCCCCTTTAGGCGTAATTGATGGACGGCTGCGTTCGCGAGCTTCGTGAAAATCCTTGGGGCTATGTTTAGCCCGAAAGGCATGGCTCTGAAGGCGTAAAGTTTTCTATGTGACTTGAAGCCTAGGTAGGAGGAGAGGTGACGATAAATTGGAACGTGCCAATAAGCGTCAGACAAGTCTATAGAGACAGTATTTGCCCTTTTGGGCAGCAAGGTCCTTATGTGTTGGAGTGTGAGCATTCTTAACTTGTAGTTCACTATGAACTTGTTGAGTGGCGACAAGTCTAGAATGACTCTGAGTCCTTCTTTGGAACAAAAAACAGCCTTCCTTGGAATTTGATGGTCTTAACTTTCCGGATTACTCTTTTGTCTAAGAGCTCTCGGACATATTCTTCCAGAACGGGGGTTGAGTGTTGGGAGAATTGAGGAAATTGAGGTGGAGGACTGCTCCAGCTCCCACTTAGTCGATTCTTTATTAGGCTGTGGGCTCAGGGATCGAAGGTCCAGCGATCCCCAAATAGCTGTAGTCTCCCTCCTTCTGGAAGTATCTCACTTCCGCTGTTGTGGACCTGAGGCCTTGCCTCCTTGACCGCGTCCTCCCTTGAATCCCTTTCCTCTTGAAGGGCGTCTAGAAGAACCTCTGGCTGTTCCTCTAGCTTTCGAACAAAAGGAGAAATCTGCCTTTCGAAGGCTGGGTTAAAAACTGGCTACTGTGTCGCCACTTGTTGAGGTACCATCTGGTACGTGGTTGGAGGTTGTGCCACTATCTGATGCACCGCGGTCACAGGAAGTTGTTGTTGTTGTTGCTATTGGTAGGGTTTAGCCGGCCGATTGGATGTCCTAGGCCTTTTTGTCTTCTTCTTGGGTTGGGGACCCTCATCCGGAGAAGACTTTCTCTTAAGATCTAAGCCCCACTTTTTGAGAAGGTTCCTATTCTCTGTGGCAGCCTTGTCTACTACCTCTTTAACCACTTCGTTGGGAAAGAGGTCTTTACCTCAGATACAAGAGGAGATCAGTTTCCTCGGTTCGTGCCTCACCGCAGCCGAGGCGAACACGAACTCTCTACAGGCTCTCCTAGCTTTAATAAAGTTATAGAGATCCTTCGTAACTGTGGCCAGATGGGTTTTGGCCACTACCATGAACCTGTCCTGGTTCTTGGGGTCACTTGCCATCGTTTCTAATGTCGTTTGCAACGACATCGATGTCGCAAGTCTTTCTTTCGTCTCTTGCTCTCTAGGCAAGAGAACTTCCGACAGTTTTGGAAGTTCTTCATCAAACTGACGTTCAGCGATATCAGCTTCCAGCTTCCTGACTGAGAAGGTAAGATGTACGTCCTTCTAGTCTTCTTGGTCCAAGGGCAAGGTCAGAGATAACGGCTTGCACTCAGCCAAGGAGGGTCGTGGTTTCCCTGCCTCCACCGCCTTTAAGGCTGCCTTATATCCCTTTTCCTTGAAGGGAAAGGCTCTGGTAGGAGAGGCCACAAAGGAGGGAAGCTTCTTACTCAAGGCTGGCCCCTTTGAGTTAGTGAAGCCCCTCTCTTTCATCGAGCTCGCTAGTAACACCTGAGCTTTACTATGGTAAAAAACTATGACCTTCTTCGGCTCCGTCTCCTTCTTTGAGGCTGGCTCCTTCCTAAGACGGACATAGCAGTCCGGATAAGAATCTTTGTTGGTCAAAAATTCCACCTCTTCCAGGGGAATTGCTCCCAACTTTTCTGAAATCACGATCTTCCCGGTTGTCATTGGCATGTGTTCGGCATACCTCCAAGGATTGGTGTCCGAGCACAAAGGAAGATCCTTCACGTTGAGCCGCTTCTGGGGCCCACGTGATGCTGCAAGTCTGCGTATCTGCAGTTTCATTGCAGCTTCCCTCTCATCATTCTTCCTTTGAGTTTGATGGATCATCTCAACAATGGAAGAAAGAGTTCTTTCCAGTTCATCTGTGACAGCAGACGATGTAGAGGGAACAGGTTCTGGGTGCGGAACCGATGTAACCTACACCTCGTCGATCTCTTCCTCTTCTACTTGAGGAGCCTGGGACAGGTCCTCCTCCTGACCTTCTCCTAGAAGGTCCTTCTCAGTAGAATCCGACACCCCCGACATCTTATCGTCCATTTGGATGTCTTGAAGGGCGGCCGAGACTTCAGAATCTACCGGATTCTGGGCAGTTGGTATCTCCACCTGAGGCTGAGGGATGATTGCATCAGCCGATGCTTTAGGGAAAAGGTAGGCCCTCATCTTCTCATTTGGAAGGTAGGGGCCTGAGGTGTTTTTCTGAAAACCCCTCACCCAGGATCGTAACATTTCCCTGGCAGCATCCCTTGACTCCGTCGACCTAGGGTTGTCAAAAGCCTCGGTAATCAGGTTAGAACAAACTGTACAAACCTGAGAGTCCCAATACCGGAGATCACCTCTGGAGGCTGCGCATGCTGCGTGCCTCCTGCAAAGTTGATGTCCACAGAAGTTCTTACTGCGGATATTACAGAACACACTCCCGCACTTCGGATGGCCCTCCTGTAAAGAGAACAAAAATCAATGAGTATCAAGTGAAGGCATTCACTTATATTGAAACATTTAGCTTATATAGAAAAGCTATAAGAAGGAAAGACACATACTTGTATTTCCCGTCCAGTCGATTGCTGAAACCTTCCAAGATATTAAAATTAAGGTTAATTCTATTCTAGAATACCTTATGTAATTTCCTAAACGGAAATTTAAGGTGTAGTTCACACCTTGAGATAAAGTTTTATTATACGTGATAGAAAGACTACAGAAAGAACTTACTTTCTATATATTGTACGGTCTCAACAAAAGGCTGTACAAGATAACATTAAATATGTTGAAGAACTTTAGTGTTATCACAAACTCTGTACTGTAGTTTACTAATGCAGTGTGCACTACACTACAAATATAGCAACTACTGTACATCGCATGCTGTTGTCCTGGCCGGCATCTACCCCTGTATAGTTCAAAGATATACTACCTTTAACTAATAGGCGGCAGCCCACTGATTCGCAACTGTGTGCCGGCCGGCAATCATTGCCAGTCGACAGCTGAAAACACTAATACCCGGCTGCCGGCCGCTAATCGTAGTGGCCAGCAGAATTGGGCTGTATTCCCACTGCCGGCAGGCAAAGGTAATAATACTCATGCCCGCCGGCAGTAGCCAAGAACCAGAGAACCTCCACCTGCCCGGCTGTCGGCTGTTAAGCCAGCAGCCGGGTTAGGGGAACAACACAATAGTCAGAGAAACAGTATGGATGTAAGGTTATAAGGCGGCATTGCCATACGACCTTCCATCCAGAAAGAGTAAACTTATGGAAGGGGAGAATGTAGCATTCAGGCTTCCAAAGAATCCATAGCCTGCCGGGCTCCACCGGCAGACATGGAAGGGAGACCAAGGGAGGTCTGGGGTTCACTCTGCAAAGAGCAAAGGGTCTCTGCCGGCCGACACGTAATTGTCAGCCGGCAGAGACCTGAGCCAGTCCTCCATCCTAACCTACACTAGGTACGGAAGTAGGACTGTGGCCAAAAGAAAATAAAAGAAAGAGAGGTGGGGAAGGGATAAGGGTCCTATAGACTTCGTTCTAGCAAGAGACACACTCAGCAGTTAGGGAAGCTCATCCTAACCTAGAGTTGTCTATTAGGGAGGAAGTCTGGCAATACTTGCTATCCTCCTCCCAACCAGAACAAAGTTAGGTGAAGTTATTTCGCCCGGCAACAGAGAAAACTCATTCTCCAGCCCGAGAAAAACAACACAGGACAGTCTGCTAGGCCACTAGAGGAAGGAATCAGCTCTTACAGAATCCTTCCGACGTGGACTAGGGAAGCAAAGCTTCCTGTGTCCGCCCCTAACCTAGCAAAGGAGACTCATTCTCTATGCTAGGAAGAAGCAGACCACAGACTAGAAACTCTGATGTTCTGCCCTAACCCAAAAAACCAGTCACTCTGGTTATCAGGTCAGGACAGACATATCCTAGAATAGTTATACCTGAATTATTATACAGATAGAACCTCTAGGATTAAGCCAAAGGCTTACAGAGGGAAAGAGGGATTGAACTAAGCCTCCGGATGAGAAAAGAACAATCGGGGATGTGCGAAAGTATTCTACTGTACCTAGGTTACTAACCTAGGTGCGATGAGAATTGATTACCTAATTCACCGAAAATCTCTCGTATACAATATTGGAAAAACATTCAACAATATCTTACATGTATAAAACATTTGCCTATAGCTTCAATAATATAACACTCGGAAAAACTTATATCATACATGAAAGTACTAGGGCCAGACGCCTAGGCTACTAAGCCTCGCGAAGGGCAAGATCGGTTACCTAAATCACCGAACTAAAAACTGACGGTATAATATAAGCATTCCTAGAGGAGCTAAATGGCTAGATTATTAAAGCATAACAAACCAGGAACGTCGCTCTAGCTAACTAAATGACCCATAAATAGCGAGCAATAGCATCCAGGATGCCTCTGGTAGGCAACAACTCTTGTTTACGTTAATATTGCTTTTGATTTCATTCAAAACGACAAGAGCTTACATTTATGCATAGTAAAGATAATACTCAACTTTCCAGAGGCAAAAGAGGCCGCAGAAGTAATCAAAATGTTAAATTAAATTCTAAATAACGAGAGAACACAAGGGAAAACACCGAGTAGTAGAGCTACACAAAAAGGAATGAAGAGGGCGCTACCACCTTCATCAGATACACACTGGAAACGGAATAGGAGAGAGGCCTTATGAGCGGCTCTCTTTTCATTCTCGTTTCAGATTCTTGTCACTGTAACCCCTCGAAGCGTTAATACTGTTCGGGGTGAAGATAGCTATGTGACGTGTCAAGAATACGCCCTCTGATATTATGCGATATCCCTGTGAGATTATTTAGGGATATTCGCTCCAGGAGTGGATACCTTAAAGTAAAATTCTCTGGGAATATCACTGTAGTCAAATATACCGTAGAAATTTCCATCAGGAAGACATGGCCTGAGCCCAAATATATGTATATATATATATATATATATATATATATATATATATTATATATATATATATATATATATATATATATATATATATATATATATATATATATATATATATATATATATATATATATATATATATATATATATATATATATATATATATATATATATATATATATATATATATATATATATATATATATATATATATATATATATATATATATAATATATATATATATATATATATATATTTATATATATATATATATATATATATATATATATATATATATATATATATATGTATATATATATATATATATATAATAGTTTTCCATTTATACCAATGTTTATTGTTTATTCAATAGATTGAAAGGCTGACTTTCATGTAGGCATTTCGATAGCTTTTTTTCCAGAAGTCCCTCCTCCCTAAGCAAGCAAGCTCTTCTTCTAGAGAGAGAGAGAGAGAGAGAGAGAGAGAGAGAGAGAGAGAGAGAGATGGGGGAGGAGAAAAAAAATACATTACGAATCTCGGAACCTTTTTTCCGGATGGACAAAAAAAATCTGTTGTCGACAGGAAATTGAAATGGATGGTTTACTCAGTGTATAAAAGCTAGTGTTTTTTTTTTTTTTTATTCTCTCGCAACAGCTTTAGAATTTCCATCAATATCACCGTGCTTAGAGGGAATATTCCCCCTTTTCACCTGCATTCGATGTGATGTCACGTTATTCGTTCTTGTTCTGGGATGACACACTGCTAAAAATTTGCATTAAAAGGAAAAAACTGTATTTTCCTGACAATATTTAATCCAGGATTTTTACCGTTTCAAAAACGGATATATTGACGTAAAGGAGTGATATTTCGGTCACCAACCCGTGAGATAAAATAACAAAGAATGGTAAAATACGTTCGCCTGTATTTTACTGAAATACAGCTGAAAACAGTATATTTTTCCGAAGAATTTCCGATTAGAATTATGGTTTTTTTTTAACAGTGTTATATATCAGCTTTAAGCGACCATTGAAGCAGAAATACTTTAAAACTCAGTTCAGTAAGAAAAAGTTTGTACCACGCAAGCGTAAGTGAACTAAATTTAACAATGATTTCAAAAAGATTCCTACTGTCTTATTTTCTAGTGAAGTAGAATTTATCTTGATCCATTTCCATATAAGACCTGTGACGGGCCAAGAGTAGGTTGTGACTCAAAGGCGAGATGTCAGCAACTGAGTACTTTACTATAGACACATCGAGTATATATACACCTTAGGTCCCGGCAATACGGTCACAAAATACAACATACTATTTCTTGTCCAACCGGCAACTGGTTCTGTTAACAGTTAACAATGAGAAATAGGCAGAAAGGTTGATGCATGCTGTTGTCAGTGCGAAGGGAGAGCTAATATATAAAGGATAATATATACAAAAGAGAGATGTCGTTACTATGTACAATTGTGTGACACACGGGTGGTACATGACTCCCCCCCTAAAAATGACATAATTTACATGTTAAATAGGGTGCCCTGATCTAGAGAGGTGAACTGTAGGCGGGTCATCTGGCAGGAGATAATCAGGTTTTAGACGATCAATGGAGACCCAGTCTTCTTTGCCACGAATGTTTTGTAGGAATGTTTTCAGGTTGCGTCAAATCACAAAGAAAGGGCCCGTGTAAGGGGGCGTTAGCGATGTCTTGCTGGTGTTATTGCGTAGGAGGACCTGCCTTGCAGAGTGCAAGTCTGTTGGTATGTGATACAATGCTGGGGGCTTGTAAGTCTGGTGGCAAGGAGTAAATTTTCCCACGACGCAAAGTATGAGCTGGAGATCATCGGAGGAAGTTGCAGAGAGTAAAAATTCAGCAAGGACGACCAACGAGTCGCCATACACCATTTCAGCTGCCAAGACGTCCAGGGTGTCTTATGGAGTGGTCCTTAGTCCTAAGAGGACCAAAGGAAGCTGAGTAAACCAGTTGAAGTCCTTGCAGTGAGACATCAAAGCTGATTTTGAGGTTGCGATGAAAACGTTCAACCATTCCATTGGCAGTGGGGTTGTAGGCAGTTGTCTGATGTAGGGTGATGCCCAGGAGATTTGCTAATGATGTCCACAATTGAGAGGTGAAAGTAGTACCCCTGTCAGTAGTAATATGCTCAGGGATACCAAATCTTGCAATCCATCCTGAGAGTAAGGCATATGTACATAAGGCGGACGTTGCAGTTTCCATGGGAATGGCTTCAGGCCAACGAGTGGAGCGGTCGATGACGGTAAACAGGTAACAATGTCCTTGTGATGTGGGTAGGAGGCCTACAATGTCACTGTGAATGTGGGCGAAACGACGCTGAGGTTGAGGAAAAGTTCCTACTCCTGAATCCTTGTGTAGATGTACTTTGGAAGTTTGGCAAGAAGTACAGGTGCGGACCCAAATACTTAGCATCCTTAGTAATGCCGTGCCAAATGAATTTAGTCTTCAGCACCTGTTCAGTAGAACGGCACAAGGGATGTGAAAGGCCGTGAATGAAATCAAACACCTGACGGCGCATGGGAGTAAGAAACCACGGCCGTGGTATACCAGTACTGACGTCACAGAGGAGGGTGGTGTTGGAATTGTCAGGGCAAAAGTCTTCCCAACGGAGGGATGTGCTGGATGTCCTACATGCTTGATACTCTGGATCCTGTCGTTGGGCTTCAGCCTAGGTGTTGTAATCCGATCCCAGCTGAATGGGTGCCAATCTGTTTCTTGACAAGGCATTGGCAACAGGATTCATTTTCCCAGGGACGTGTTTAAGGATGCAATTGTATTCAGCCACAGCGGAGAAATGTCGGCGTTGATGGGTGGACCAGATGTCAGACTGTTGAGTGAAGGCGTGCACCAGAGGCTTGTGGTCTATGCGAATGACGAAGGGCGTACCTTCTAAGAAATGGCGAAAGTGACAGACAGCCAAGTGCACTGCAAGCAATTCACGATCGAAGGTAGAATAACTCGATTCTGCCTTGTACAGTTATATGCTGAAGAAGGCCAATGGGTGGGGCGAGTCGTTGACCACCAGTTCGAGTGCTGCACCAATATCAACGTCACTGGCATCGGTGGAGAGAAGGAGAGGGGCATGTGGGACGGGGAAAGTGAGAGCAGCAGTGGTTGATAAGGCTTTTTTTGTGTTGCAGAAGGCCACTTCTTGAAGGAGGCGTAGAGGGGAGCAAGAGTAGCGACAATGGTATGCAAAAAACGGTGATAATAGTTGATCATGTCCAAGAATTCCTGCAGTGCTTTGACGGTCGAGGGCATGGGGAAGCTCTGAACGGCTGCTACCTTCTAGGGGAGGGGATGGACTCTTTAAGGAGTGATATGGTGCCCTAAGAATGACACTTCGGCGGCGCCAAAGGTACACTTGTCGTACCTGACTACAAGGCCTTTTTGTTGTAGGCAGTCGAGCACGATGCTCAAGTGCCAGAGGTGTTCCTCTTTTGATGAAGAGAACACAAGTACGTTGTCCACATAACATACACAGAAGGGGATGTCCCCTAAGATGCCATCCATGAGACGTTGAAAAGTGGCCTAAGAATTACGAATTACGAAGGCCAAAACAAGCGTAATTGAAGGTGTATGTAGCAAAGGGAGGGGTGATGGGGGTCTTGGGGATGTCTTTTGGGTTCATAGGCACCTGATAATACCCCTTCAGGAGATTGAGCATGGAGAAAACCTTGTTTTTGTGCTGGTAGGAGGTCATGTCGGCGATGTTTGGGAGGGGGTAGTGATCCAGTTCTGTTTGCATGTTCAGGCTCCTGTAATCCCCACACAGACGGAGGGAGCGGTCTTTCTTCAGGACGATGAGTAAGGGTGACAACCATGGGCAGGAGGCCTTTTGGCAAAGGCACATTTCTTCTATTTCGGCGAATGTCTGTTTGCCGGCTGCCAGACGTCTGAATTTGAAGACTGGGGGTCCCGTCTTCTTGATATGAGGATAAATACCGTGTTTGGCAGGAACCGTGGGCGTTTAGCGAAGTTCTGTGCAGAAAACTTACGGGTATGACGTGAGGAGGTGGGCGTAAGCATCCGTGGGTGCGCTGATGTGGAGAGCGAGGTTGGAGGGGGCGGGTTGAAGAGGTATCGACAAGTATGAGTCTGCATTGACCAATCGTCAGTGAGCGACATCAACCAGAAGGTGAAATTTAGGGATGAAATCCACACCGAGGATTGGCAATGTGACGTCAGCAATGAAAAACTTCCAATTAAATTTGCGGTTTCCAAACGATAATATGAGGTTCTCGTACCCGTAGGTGGGTATCGCAGATCCGTTGGCACCTACCAGGCGGACGTCGGCAGACTTATACAGACTACGTCGTGTCCTGAAGAGTTCCCTTGGCAAAAGAGAACTACAAGCACCCGTGTCTACCAAAAATCGCACACCCTTTCCTGCATCATGTAAAAAGAAAAGATTAGAAACACGGGAGGCCACCGCCACGAGCGATGGCCTACTTACATGTATTTTGGCCACTGATTATCCTTGGCACATTTCTTCGCAGCAGCCTCGAATTTGGAGTGGTAGTTGCAAAACTGTGGCCGATGGGAGGCAGTAAGTGGCTATAAAAGTCATTGGTTGGGGTGCGAGCGAGTGGTGGGTGATGGGTGGCTTTGTCACCACTCTGGCACGTCACGAAGTAGGCGTGTGTGTCCTACGGCATTCACGTCAGCTTTGGTTGACATTGAATAGGTGTCCTTTTTGTTAGGAGTGAAGGCGTTGATGGAAGTCTTGAAGGTCGTGAAGTGGCTGTCCATAAGGGTGTTGGCTTTGGTCATCAAATACTTTATGGGTAAACTAACGACATCATGTATGGCAGCGCGTACAGGTTCGGGTAAACAATGTACCCAAAGGGCACTAAGTAGGTTCACCTCACGAGGAGAGCCGTCTGCGGCAGGTTACAGGCGACCAATAGTGGTAATTTCCATGAGGGCGAGGGAAGCCCTTTGGTCTCCCAACAGTTGAGAGAGCTGAAATTGCTTTGCTATACGGGCGGCTGGCGACGGCAAGTACTGTTGCAGAAGGTATGTTTTGAGGGCATCATTAGCTTTTGGGGTGTGTCCTTGTTCACAAAACCAGTAAGAGATTTCTGGGAAGGTGTCTGCGAGAACATAAAATGCTTTGGTGGTTGAGCGAGTCACGCCCTTGATGAGGAACTGGACTTGTGCACGTTGAAATCAAGCAAACGCCTCTCTGCTGGTGAACTTCCGTGGAGTCCGCCATAGTAACAGTGAGTGGGGTGGGGGAAGCGGGAGGAGCAAGTTGACTTCTGGGGTCACCAATGTGACAGACCAAGAATAGGTTATGACTCAAAGGGGAGATGAAAGCAACTGAGTACTTTATTGTAGACTCATCGAGTATATATACACACTAGGTCACGGCAAGAAGGTCACAAAATACAACATGCTATTTCTTGTCCAACCGGCAATCAGTTCTGTTAACAGTTAAGAAGGAGAAATAGGCAAACAGGATGATGCAAGTTGCTGTCAGTGCGAGGGTAGAGCGAAGATACAAAGGATAATATATACAAAAAAGAGAAATGTTGTTAGTATGTACGATCGTGTGACACATGGGTGATACAGACCTCATCTATTTGTATTTTCTCGGAAAGTCTTATTGACTTCTGAATAAAGGTCTTAGTTAAGGAGAGGATCAAAAGAAGATAAAGAAAAACAATCAGAACTACACCAATAAGAAAAGCAGCAGGAGTAATCAGATATTTTTGACCTTCGTCAAAATCTTTCGAGTAGTTTTGACGTTATCTTTAAAATTGAGAAAAAATACAATTCTGGATATAAAATTCGGATCCGGATCCGGATTATTTCCATGACCTAAGATCTATCTCTGGGGAAAATTTCGTCAAAATCCGTCGAGCATTTTTGAAGTTATCTTTAAAATGTCGAAAAATACAACTCCGGATTTAAAATCTTAATCCGGATCCGGATCATCTTTAGAATTCAATGGGGTTGTCCATGATCTAAGATCTACCTGTGGGGATAATTTGGTGGAAATCCGAGTACTTTTGACATCATCTTTAAAATATCGAAAAAGCAATTCCGGATTTAGATTCCTGATCCGTATCGGGATCATCTCCAAAATTCAAAGGGGTCGTCCATGAACTTAGATCTATCTGTGGGAAAAATTTTGTCAAAGTCCATCGAGTAGTTTTGACCTTTTCTTTAGAATGGCAAAAAAGGCAAATCCAGATCTAGAATCCAGATCCGGATCATCTCCAAAACTCATTGGGCCGTCCATAATCTAAGATCTATCTATGGGGAAAATTTCGTCAAAATCTGTTGAGTAATTTTGACGTTATATTCTCCACAGACACACAGACAAATAAATAAACAGTTATAGTATAATCCGGATTGGTTTTGGATAATCTTCAAAATTTAATGGGGTCGTCCATGACCTAAATTTTCGTCAAAATCCATCGAGTAATTTTGACTTAATATTCTCCACAGACACACAAACAAATAAATAAACAATTATAGTATAATCCAGATCGGTTTCTGGATAATCTTCAAAATTTAATGGGGTCGTCCATGACCTAAGATCTATATGTGGTGAAAATTTTGTCAAAATGAGTCGGGTAGTTTTAATGTAATCTTTAAAATAGCAAATATACAAATCTGGATTTGGATATGGATTCTAAAATTATTGAAATTTTGACCTAAAGTGAAGCACTAAACACTGTGCCACATGCACCTCTCCTTCTCTCCCCCGGTGACAGCGATGTTGTTATTGGGTCAGTCCTCGACCAGGTGGTCAACAGCTAACTGTGCCCATTAACTTTCTCCAATATAAAACTGTCCAAATGGAATCCGGCTACTCTACCTTCGACTGTAATTGCTGGCCACACACTTGGTTGTCCGTCTCATTCACCACTTTCTGGAAGGTACACCTTTCGTTATTCTCATGGTGCACACCATCGCTCGACAGTCCAATGGCTAGTCCGTCCGTCAATGCCAATATATCTCTGCTGTGGCTGAATATAGTTGTACCTTTTAGAATGTCCATGGGAAAATGAATACTGTTGCCGATGCCCTGACAAGACACACATTGGCCCCTATTCATCTGGGATTGGATTACAACTCCTTGGTAGGAGCCCAGCGAAAAAATCCAGAGTACTAAGCATGTAGATCATCCTACACATCCCTTAGTTGGGAGGACATCCCTACCGACGACTCCAACGCCACCCTCCTCTGTGACGTCAGTACTGGTAGACCTAGACCGTGGATACCTTCTCCCATGCGCCAACAGGTGTTTGATTTGATTCTTGGCCTTTCACATCCCTCGCGCAGTTCTACTGCACAGCTACTGAGGACAAAGTTCATTTGGCATGGCATTACTAAAGATGCTAAGGAATGAGTCCTCACCTGTACTTCGTGCCAAACCTCAAAAGTACATTGACAAATTGATTCAGAAGTGGGCACCTTTCATCAACCTCAGCTTTGCTTTGCCCACATTCACATCGATATTGTTGGTCTGCTACCCACATCACAAGGTCATCGTTACCTGTTTACTGTCATCGACTGCTCCACTCAATGACCTGAAGCCATACCCATCGGAAATGCAACAGTTGCCTAGTGTACAATCCCCTTACTCTCACGATGGTTGAACGTTTTCACCGTACCCTCAAAGCAGCTTTGATGTCCCGCCGCAAAGACTGAAATTGGTTTCTCCGGACACTAAGGACGACTCCTAAAGACGCCCTGGATGTCTTGGTAGTTAAATTGGTGCATGGCGACTCTTTGGTCGCCCCTGCCATTTTTTTTTTCCATCTGCAACCTCCTCCAACAATCTCCAGCGTCTATGTCACATTATGGGAAAATTACCTCATGCCACCAGACTTACAAGTCCCCAGCTAAGCAACATATATTAACAGATCTGAACTCCTCAACGCATGTTTTCCTGTGCAACAACACTAGCAACCCATCGTTAACGTACCTTTACACAGGCAATTTCCTTGTGATCCGTTGTGTGCCAAAAGCATTCTTCCTCAACATGCATGGCAAAGGAGACAGGGTCTCCTTTTTTCGCCTGAAACCTGCATATCTCCTGCCCGATGACCCGCCTACAGTACGCCTCTCACAACTTGGGCACCTTATTTCACATGTATCTCTTTTTTAGGAAGGGAGCAATGTACCAAACGTGTATCACACACGCTTGTACACTGTAACAGTATCTCTTATTTTTTGTATACTGGCTTTATCGCTTTCCCCTGTCACTAATAACTTGTACATTCCTGTATTTTCCTGCAACATCGCGATCGAACTTTTATGCTGTTCTTGAATGGAAAGGGTTGTATAAATACTTAAGCTCCGACCAAATAAAGTTCAGTTGCATTCAGGAAGGTCTCTCAGTTACAACCTAAGAGCTCGCCAGCACAGTTGAGTTAGTCCCAAATTTTGGCGGTTATCTCCAGTTTTGCCGTTTTTATTTCCTGCTCTTGTGGAGGCTTTTCTAAACAGCGTGCCTAAAAGTTTTTATAAATTAGATTGGGGAATTGTAGGAATATACATTAATGGAAATGACCTTAACAACTTAATATATGCAGATGACATAGTTCTGTTTAGGAAATCTTGAGAGGAACTGCAAAATATGATAGAAGATTTTAATAGAGAAAGCAGAAATGTAAATGTTATGAATGAAATTTTCGAGATTTTTGAAAAATATATGTACTTAGGATAGTAAATAAGTATTTCCCCAGGACAAAAGACCTGAATTGAAAGAAAAATGAGCATGATATGAAGACCATTTGATAAACCAAAGGAGGCTAAGAAAAATAAGATTTCACTCCTTCTTTAAAAAAAAAAAAGAAAAAAAAATTCAATGAGATGGTCCTACCTGTCTCAACTTATGCATCAGAAACCTGGAACCTTACTAATGCGTTAGGATATGGAATAGTTGCAACTCAATGAGCTATGGAAAGAATAATTATGGGAATAAACTAAGAGTCGAAGAAAAAAAGCAGCATGCATAAGGGAATAAACTAGAGTAGAGGATATTCTAACATGTAAGAAAAGGAAATACAAGTGGGCAGGACATAAAATGAGAATGACAGATGGACAAAAAGAGTAACAGAATTGATTCCTAGATATTTCAAACAAAGATGGGGATGAAGAGAAGAGCATGGATTGACGAACAAAGAAAATTTGTAGGCATAAACTGGATTGGATTGGCAACGGATTATATATTTATATATATATATATATATATATATATATATATATATATATATATATATATGTATATATATATATATATATATATATATATATATATATATATATATACAGTATATATATATATATATATACAGTATATATACAGTATATATATATATATATATATATATATATATATATATATATATATATATATATATATATATATATATATACGCACACACAAATATACAGTATATATATATATATATATATATATATATATATATATATATATATATATATTATATATATATATCTTTATATATATATATATATATATATATATATATATATATATATACGCACACACAAATATACAGTATATATATATATATATATATATATATATATATATATATATATATATATTATATATATATATCTTTATATATATATATATATATATATATATATATATATATATATATATATCCTATACAGTACTGACACCAATAATTCTTTTTATTTTTGTCGAGGCTGCTGACCAAACGATTTAACTTTATATTGTAACTCCTCTAAGTTTTCCAACAGTCAGGTGTAACTTCCCAAGTTTGTTAATCGGGAGCTAAATGATTATATTCAGAAAGTGGGTTTTTGCAACGGCTCACCTCTCACCCACCGGCAGGGTTTGATCTAGGGACCTTAGAGACGCAGACATGCTCATGTAGCGTTGAGGTTTTTGGGTACTTTTCTTGGTATTCATATTTTATATGAATTTATATTTCCACAAAAAATACTGATACATATTTCATACTCATACTATCTTATGTTTTTTTACATAAGCCTATTACCCTATCATTCAAAATTTAATTATGTCTCCAGGTACTATGCTACTTTAGCCTTAATATTAAGAATCTATAGCTTCAAATAGATATTCCAACAGTGATCCGGACAATCCCTTTGATTATGCATCATTTCATCTTGCAGGTGATCAGCCACTTGATGGTATACCAATAGCAATTACCTTCTCCAAAATCTCTACTCTTGTTTTCCGGGTCATTTTCGGCAACGTCCTGAGCAAAACCGTCAGCATTGCACCTCACCTTAATTTCCGAAGTTGCTCGTTTAACACAAGTCTTAGAATGTGCTTGGGATAATTAGCGTGCGGTTGGCCGGCTAGATTAGACCTACTTCAATTAAGAAAGTTATAATTGCCTGCAACACACCAGCTCAACCGGGGGCTGGGCCCGGGCTTATCAGGCACCCCGAATATAACATTTATTTACCCGACTCCACTCCGCTTGCCAGCGCAATTTTACACGGCACGACTGTTACGCCATGAACTCGGTTGGGTCATTTGTGCGTATTTTGATGTTTTCATTAATTAGCGAATTGGAAATTATGTGTATTTTACCAAGGCTTTGATGTCAAAGCAAAAATGGAGAGAAGGAATAATCGCTAGTGTGTATTTGTATGTGAAATTATTGTTGTTTCGTTACTGATACGAATGACGAAACCTCTGCGTTAAAAATTTGTAATTTTCAGGAATATGACCAATGTGTATTTCCTACGTATTTCACACATACAATTTTGTGCGTGTGTGTGTTTTAGAGTTTAGGAAGCCAATCACCATTTGAAGGCACTATCAGTTAAAGAAGGTATCTGGACTATAATTAAATGGGTTATTTATCACATCTGATGTAATAACTAATATGTGTGTGTGTGTACCTTACCTTCTATACTCTCTCTCTCTCTCTCTCTCTCTCTCTCTCTCTCTCTCTCTCTCTCTCTCTCTCTCTCTCTCTCTCTCTCTTCTATATATGCATATGTATGTGTGTATGTGCGCAAACACACACACACAGATATATATATTTATATAAATATATATATATATATATATATATACATATATATATATACGGTATATATATACATATATATATATATATTTATATATATATATATATATATATATATATATATATATATATATACATATATGCATTCCTATTTACTGTATATATGTAAATACACACACCCACACACCTACACACCCACACACCCATACACACACACACACACACACACACACACACACATATATATATATATATATATATATATATATATATATATATATATATATATATATATATACTGTATGTGTGTGATTACCTAAATAAAATACTAGGCATGAAATAAACCAATTAAAAAGACGTTGCTCTACATGCACATAATAGTGAAAATATTAATGTCCAAAATACAATTGGCGAAATTCTCCATTCAAAATGCACTGCTCGTATATAAATAGAAAAAGAAATGAAAACATGAACAAGAACATAACCGCTGGGCCCAGTGTCCGGTTGTAATAAAAGAAAAAAAGGGAATCCCCTCCTACTCCAACATGAACACATATGCATAGGCTACTTTAAAAAAAACAAGGGAGAGAGAGAGAGAGAGAGAGAGAGAGAGAGAGAGAGAGAGAGATGAGCCTATCTATCTATCAAGCTATCTACCTATATGTGCGTGCATAATGTACAGTAGATATGTATACACATTTATAATCATATATATATATATATATATATATATATATATATATATATATATATATATATTTATATAATAAATATATATATATATATTTATATATATATATATATATATATATATATATATATACATATATACAGTATATATATATATATATATATATATATATATATATATATATATATATATATATATATATATATATATGCGGACGTTAACATAAAAAAGGTTTTCATCATTTTTCAACGAATGAACTTTCTTACATCGTAATTTATCTAAGCGTTCCAATATAATCATCTGACTCGGAGATACGCAATTTATTGCTTGATTTTTTCAGAGGCCCAGTAGAATTTAATGTTGATTATCGGAAATTACCCCAAGGGCTGACTATGAAACTACACGGAGTAAAAGTAGCGAGTGGTCATAGCCATTTCATGTAGAATATACGCAAACATTGGATGGGGACCTGATATAGTGACATATGTAATGCTTTTAAAGAGACAGACAGACAGACAGTCGAGCGGGAATCATCGTCATTATCTCCTCCTTTAAAACATAATTATTATCATAAATTCGAAGCGATGTATTCTCCCCATGCTTGAGATCTGCCATGACATCCATTTCGTAATGCGATATCGGTAGTGTCATTCTCTTTACTTAGGACATGATCGGAAGAACTAACTGAGACTAGGTAATCCATTAATCTCTGCTTCTTCTCTTCCTACCTTCTGTTTTCGTGTTGATGTTCTTCTCTTCCTCTTCGTGTTCTCCTTATATTCAGTTTTATTTCCTACAATTTCTTCACTGGTCCATTAGCAGATTAACAAAAAAAAAAAAAGTATGTTTTTATCATCACCATCACCCTCATATTTCGACGCAAAGGGCCTCGGTTAGATTTAGTCAGTCGTCTTTATCTTGAGCTTTTAAATCAATACTTCTTCATTCATCATCTCCCAATTTATGCTTCATAGTTCTCAGCCACGTAGGTATTTATAATATCACGATGATTAGACTGGAAATATACCTAATATTCTTCATGGGAGTATAGGTTCATATTGATAGTTATGGTCATTATCATTGAAAATGCACATTTGAGGTTTAAAAATGGATTAAGAAATACGTGTCCATTTACTTGATTATTAGATTTGCTATAATTAGTTATCTTTAATGATAAGTATGATATTCGTGTATGTAATATAATGAAAAAACTTTCCATTTTAAATAGAACAGAAATTGCCGATCATAGAAAACTAGTGTTATAATTATAAAAGAGTGTGATTGAATCTTTTAAAAATATTGAGACAAAAGCACCTGTGCAGTTTGATACAAAAATGAACAATTTAATAAAATTTCCAAGGAATAACACTTCTCTTCCTTTGCGATCGAACCCGACAGAGCTTATAATGAAAAGAATGTACCTCCAGCCATTTCCATATCACATTTTCGAGAATCTATTTGGGTTTCGAAACTTATCAAATATTCAGAAGCCTTCAGGCTCTTACAATTTCCAGATTAACGTCAGTCTTCCACTCTTTTTTTATTTGAGAATCACAGTCAGATGAAATGCATTTCATATAGACTTTATTTTACATAATCTCTTCCATTGTTGCCTGGATTGTTAGAGATGTTGATTCTATTTCTTTAAATATATATATATATATATATATATATATATATATATATATATATATATATATATATATATATGTGTGTGTGTGTGTGTGTGTGTGTGTGTGTGTGTGTATGTGTGTGTGTTTGTGTGCACATACACATTTATAATGTGTGTGTTTTTGTATGCATATATATATATATATATATATATATGTGTGTGTGTGTGTGTGTGTGTGTGTGTGTATGTGTGTGTGTGTGTGTGTGTGTGTGTGTGTGTGCAGAAGAACCACAGGGAAAGTGAAAATACGAAATATACGATTAAGTCCTGACTAGTTTCGTGATACTTCTTCAGAGGACTGATTTATTGAGAGAGGTTTCTTTGCATTTTATATGGAAAGTAAACGTACGAACATACATATAGAGGCTTACAGAACAATGACACTCCCATACCAGCTACCTGGTCTGTGATCAGGTGTTTACTGGGCGGAGATCAAACCTCATTAGACATCTGCCAAAACGGGTAATTTCTGGTGACAGGTAAATTCTTGTTTTTTTACTTTCAATAAAGTTTATTTATATGAATAACGGTAGCCTTATCTATATAAATACATAACCAAAACTATATGTATATATAAAACACATCGATATATAAATATATAAAAAGATATATACATACGTATACACAGACAGGCATTCACACGCGCATGCATATAATATGCATAGACATATACATACGTGTACACATACTGGTATACATATACAGACACATACATAGACTTACATATAAATGTTTTTACACATGATTAACATTTATATATATATATATATATATATATATATATATATATATATATATATATATATATATATATATAACATTATTACCATAAACATATAATTACGTATATATTAATACTTATATCTACCATAAACCTATATAGTGCCAATGTACTTATGCATACTATTTAAGATAATTTTACCCTTTTGTGAATGGTAGCTTAGGTCTAAAGATTAATTTCACAGTGACGTTAATTATTCACAATATATTCAGTTCTACATTAAATGGTTAAAGTTTTTTTATATAGCTTAAAAATCTCTTTACATAAAAAGGCGTCGAGTTTATACATTCCATGTCCAATATTCAAGTTGTTTTCAAAGGTTTCTTTCATGAAACTGGACTCTATGATGTTTCTTTCCAATAAGTTATATGGATGAACTAATTTCTTTGCACCTGACCAATTAACTAGTCAGATGTAAAGAAATTGGTTCGTTCAAATAACTTATTGGAAAGAAAAATGATAGAGTCCAGTTTCTTAAAAGAAACTTTTGAAAACAACTTGAATATTGGACATGAAATGTATAAACTCGACGCTTTTATATGTAAAGAGATTTGTAAGATACAAAAAAAAAAAACTTTAACCACTTAATATAGAACTGAATGTATTGTGAATATTTAACTTAACGTCACTGTGAAATTAATATTTAGACCTAAGCTACCATTCACTAAAGGGTACAATTATTATATATAGTATGCTTAAGTACATTGGCACTATATAAGGTTATGATAGATAAAAGTATTGATATATACGTAATTAAATTGTTTATAGTAATAATGTTATATGTGCATATATATATATATATATATATATATATATATATATATATATATATATATATATATATATATACATATATATATATATATATATATATATATATATATATATATATATATATATATACATGTTATTCATGTGTAAAAACATTTATATGTATGTCTATGTATGTGTCCGTATATGTATACCAGTATGTGTACACGGATGTATATGTCTATGAATAGACAATGCATGTGTATCAATGAATTCCTGTCTGTGTATACGTATGCATATGTCTTTTTATATATTTATATATAGATGTGTTTTATATATACATATAGTTTTGCTTATGTATTTATTTAGATAAGGCTACCGTTATTCATATAAATAAACTGTTTTAAAAGTGAAAAACAAAAATTTACCTGTCACCAGAAATGAATCTTTTTGGCAGGTGTCTAATGAGGTTTGATCTCCGCCCAGTAAACACCTGATCACAGCCCAGGTAGCTGGTATGGGAGTGTCATTGTTCTGTAAGCCTCTATATGTATGTTCGTACGTTTACTTTCCCTATAAAATGTAAAGAAACCTCTCGCAATAAATCAGTCCTCTGAAGAAGTATTACGAAACTAGTCAGGACTTAATCGTATATTTCGTATTTTCCTTTTCACTGTAGTTCTTCTGCATCTGAGCATCACGTTTTCCTGTGATTTTTACGCATATATATATATATATATATATATATATATATATATATATATATATATATATATATATATATATATATATGTATATATATATATATATATATATATATATATATGTGTGTGTATATATATATACATATATATATATATAAATATATATATATATATATATATATATATATATATATATATATATATATATATATATATATATATAAATATATATATATATATATATATATATATATATATATTTATATATATATATATATATATATATATATATATATATATATATATATACTTACAGTTTATTGACTCTGGCGAGAGGGAAGCAATTGCAAAGGAATATGAGTAAAACCTAGACGATATTCATTGAAACACCCAATAAGGATTATGGCCAAACTTCTAGTGTTTGTTGATGATCATTCGTACTCAGGATAGACAGTAAGTCTTGCACCATAACATGGAACAGAAATTAAAAGAAGGATA
>NC_090763.1:30680379-30700379 GCF_036898095.1 Palaemon carinicauda
AGTTTTTAACTGAATGGTATTTCTATGCATGATGTTTTTTAAAACATTATCTTATATTCAACGCATTCATTGGATATTCATTCACTGGAAATTAACACAAATAAAACAATTAAAAAATAAATGGTTGCTTATTTACATACAGGTATACAGTATTGGCCAAACATATTACTAATCATTGAAACTGTAATAATGAATGGTGAAACTAACGGAAAAAAAAAATATTCGTTTACTGAAATAGGAAATTATTTTTGAGAGAAAAAAAATATATATTTCTCTTTCCAGAAGTGATCCGAATGACTAGAAGGACTCATCATTAGAAAATCAGAACCGACAAATTTGTAAGTAACACAGCTAACACGATAAAAAAAATCCCTACCTCCAAATACTTAACTATAGTTAAGACAAACAATATTTTTCATCTACTTATATTATTGTTTTAATGGTTCTCATTCTACTAATACATATGACCTCAGGTCAGTAACGCCATCAGTGATGACCTTCACTGACGTAAAGGAATTATACTACGTCACCAAAACGTAAACGAGAATAACAAAGTTGGGTAAAAATTACGGTAAGCTGTATTTAGCTGAAATACGGCCCAGAGCAGTATATTTTTTACGGAGAATTTACAATTACAATTACGATTTCTTTAACAGCGTTGGGTTAAAATAAGTACAACCTTCAGAGAGGAGATTTGTGGGTTAGACATAGAACAAAGGATAACGTACAATTTTCTATTTTATCAGAGAAATATGAAGAAATAAATTTATACTTTGGGGAAAAATGGAAATTTAAAACTATATTCATTTTTACACATCCAAAAGATGTTTTTTCCCTTTATGTTTCAATAGAAGGAAATTGCAGAAATGAGATAGGGAAATATCTCACAAGGAAAAAAAATATTTCTTTAATTGAATTAAAAGGTGAAATGCGCACGGGAGACAAAATGGAAGAAACAATTAGTATTTTTAAGTAAAAGAGAGAAAATTTCTGACTTTGTAAAATAATGTATGAAATTTAGCAGCGAAATATTAAATGAAAAATATGAATAGAATTTATAACATACCATAAATATCAACACGTTGAAACTATCAGCGATAACCCATATCTGTAACAAAAATTGAGTCATTAAAAGCACTGAAGATCAGGATGGAAGGTCAAGACAAGGCACATACCAAAAGATAACTAGAAAAACACTTCAAGAGTGCACACCTTATTTCTCGAAACCAGCGTGCCTTTTCCAGAATCAATTAATCATTTCCACCACTTTACGCAACTGGTTAAAATTCCAGCAAGTTTCATTACTTTATAATCAAAATTTTGGCCGTATAGTAGATAACCAGAATTTAAACTTTTCATTAACCTTGACCTTGGACTCAACCTTGACCTTCGACCTTTTATTAATTGACGTGGATTTCCATACACTAAAGCATGGACCGAGTTTGAAGTCTCTGTGACAACGATGTCCAAAATTATGACTGATAATGTGTATTGGACATTTAATTGACCGTGACCTTGACCTTTGTTCTTGACCTTCAAAATGTAATAATTTCCAGCTTTTTACATAACAGGTAATCCTTACAAGTTTCATTACGCTACCATTAAAACTGTAGCCAGGAATCTGTACATAACCAAACACACACACACAAATACACAAACAGGAGTGGAAACACAACCTCCTTCCAACTTCGTTGGCGGAGGTAAAAAAAAAAAAAAAAAAAAAAATCTAAAAACGTGGAAATCTTAGCTGCAAAATTATGCCTAAGATTGAAATGGCATGAGCTATTGCAAAATAAAAATGAATAAATAGATGAATAAATAAATAAATAAAAATAAAAACAATGAAAAATAATAGATTAAACAAAAAGAAATGTACGAGTAGTAAAAAATCTTTCTCAAGGAAGATGGGGAAACAAGAAGCAGAAATATACGCCATCTTCGTGTTAGTGCCAAGACTAAGCAGAAGTCTCCCCATAAAAGACCAATGCCTTTTCTGGGTGGCGTTTACTTATGGTGATGTTGCACAATGGGAGAATTTATTCTCCCAACTTGTTAAACTATTACTAGGTTTTTAAAATCTCTCTCTCTCTCTCTCTCTCTCTCTCTCTCTCTCTCTCTCTCTCTCTCTCTCTCTCTCTCTCTCTCTCTCTCCTTATTCAGTATTATAGAGGCCTGTTGTCGAATGTTTATCTGGTATTGGAGACTACTGAGTTTTCTGAGTGTTCAATTGTCCTTCTTGGCATGAGGAAATTTGGAGCTATGAAAAAAGTCCATGTAATAATGATTGTGAAAACCAATAGGATCTCATATTTGTGTCTCTATCTCAATTAGTATCGAGCGTTCTCTTTTTCAGAGAAATCAAAAAGATTGGAAGTGGAAAAACTAGTTATTATGAGATCTGCACCATTAATAGTTCATGAAAAAAGGTAAAACTTTACTTCCTTCAGCGATTTATTTCCCAATTGCTTCAAATGTTCCTAATCAAGTAGGTAACGGGAATATAATGCCATAAATCTGCTGTCAGGTACTGATTCCACATCAGACTACCGCCTACCAATGAACCTTGTGGACGAGCATTACAAATGTCTACAGAAGTTATGGAAAGGGTATAGCTATAGCACTCTTACTCCTAAAGAAATGCTGAGAATAATGCAAAGCTCAACTCTTTTGACGCAATGTCTTGATCTAATCATCTCCTCGTACGCCTATTAACGCAAAATGCCTCGGTAAGATTTCGCCAGTCGTCTCTATCATCAAGGTCTTTTTCATAGACCACTAATGCTATCAAAAGTAGATTTCTATATTCTAGGCATTGCTAGGGCATATATATATATATATATATATATATATATATATATATGTGTATATATATATATATATATATATATATATATATATATATACATACATATATATATATATATATATATATATATATATATATATATTATTACTTTTATTATTATTATTATTATTATTATTACTAGCCAAGGTACAACCCTAGTTGGAAAAGCAAGATGCTATAAGCCCAAGGGCTTCAATAGGGAAAAATAGCCCAGTGAGGAAAGGAGATAAGGAAATAAATAAATGATGAGAATAAATCAACAATATATCATTCTAAAAACAGTAACAGCGTCAAAACAGATATGTCCTATATAAACTATCAACAACGTTAAAAACAGATATGTCATGTATAAACTATGAAAAGACTCATGTCAGCCTGGTCAACATAAAAACATTTGCTCCACCTTTGAACTTTTGAAGTTCTACTGATTCAACTACCCGATTAGGAAGATTATTCCACAACTTGGTAATAGCTGGAGTAAAACTTCTAGAATACTGCGTAGTATTGAGCCTCATGATGGAGAAGGCCTGGCTATTAGAATTAACTGCCTGCCTATTATTACGAACAGGATAGAATTGTCCAGGGAGATCTGAATGTAAAGGATGGTCAGAGTTATGAAAAACCTCATGCAACATGCATTATGAACTAATTGAACAACGGTGCCAAAGATTAATATCTAGATCAGGAATAAGAAATTTAATGGACCGTAAGTTTCTGTCCAACAAATTAAGATGAGAATCAACAGCTGAACACCAGTCAGGAGAACAATACTCAAAACAAGGTAGAATGGAAGAATTAAAACACTTCTTCAGAATAGATTGATCACCGAAAATCTTGTAAGACTTTCTCAATAAGCCAATTTTTTTGTGAAATTGAAGAAGACACAGACCTAATGTGTTTCTCAAAAGTAAATTTGCTGTTGAGAATCACACCTAGAATTTTAAAAGAGTCATACAAATTTAAAGAAACATTATCAGTACTGAGATCCGGATGTTGAGGAACCACCGTCCTTGACCTACTTACAATCATACTTTGAATTTTGTTAGGATTCAACTTCATGTCCCATAATTTGCACCATGCACTAATTTTAGCTAAATCCTTATTAAGGGACTCACCAACCCCAGATCTACATTCAGGTGATGGGATTGATGTAAAGAGAGTACCACCATCTGCATATGCAACAAGCTTGTTTTCTAAGCCAAACCACATGTCATGTGTATATAGTATGAAAAGTAATGGGCCAAGAATACTTCCCTGAGGAACACCGGATATCACATTCTTATACTCACTCTGGTGCCCATCAACAACCACTCTTTGAGATATATTACTTAAAAAATCAATAATAATGCTCAGAAACGACCCACCCACTCCCAACTGTTTGAGTTTGAAAACAAGTGCCTCATGATTAACACGGTCAAAGGCAGCACTAAAATCAAGGCCAATCATACGACCTACCTGACCACAATCAAGGGATTTCTGTACAGCATTGGAGATTGTAAGAATGGCATCACATGCTCCAAGGCCTTTACGAAAACCAAATTGCAAACTAAGGAGTAGATGATTACCTTCAGCAAACCTATTAAGACGTTTTGCCAGAAGACGTTCAAAAACTTTAGATAATATGGGAGTTATGGAAATTGGGCGGTAATCAGTGGGACTTGAGCTACCACAAACACATTTACATAGAAGAGTAACATTACCAATTCTCCAACAAGTGCTAAAAGCTCCTCTTCTTGCTAACTTGTGCAAAATAACAAATAACTTTGGAGCTAAGAAATCTGCTGTCTATATAAAAAACAAAGGAAAAATACCATTTGGGTCTACACCTCCATAAGCATCAAGGTCCATCAACAGAGCTTTAATCTCACGAGATCAAAAAGCTAAACTAGTTAGTTTAGCTTCAGGAAAACAGGAATGAGGAAGTTCAAGATTTTCATTACTCTGTTTACTGTCAAAAACATCAGCCAAAAGAGTTGCCTTTTCCTCTGGACAGTGAGTGACTGAGCCATCTGGTTTAAGTAAAGGAGGAACTGTTGCATCTACACCAAAGAGTGCATATTTAAGGGTAGACCACCATTTATGTTCCTGAGTTGTACCAGAAAGGGTTTCTTTTATGGTTAAATTGTACTCCTTTTCAGTTAAGGCATAAACTCTCTGAGCAAAAGCTCGAAGCTGAGTATAGTTGTTCCAGGTCAAATCTGATCTGTTACCCTTCCAAAGATGATAGGCCTCCTGCTTCTCCAGTTAAGCACGTCTACAATCATCATTGAATTACGGTTTGTCCTTCACTCGGTACCTTAGCACATGAGAAGGGATACGCCTATCAATTATGTTGACTAGATTCTCATTCAAAGGGACAACAGGATCTACACTACTATATAATTGTGACCAATTCAAGCACAAAAGATCATGCAAATCCCATTCCAGTCTTCTTGGGATTTCATATAAAATTTACAAGAGTATGATATATCAGGGACAGGCTGCTCAGTCTTCACTACTAATGAAATCAAGGCATGATCAGATGTCCCGACTGGAGAACCAACCTTACTAGTTATAACACCAGGGGAGTCAGTGTATACGAGGTCCAAGCAATTACCAGACCTATGAGTAGCTTCATTTATGATTTGCTCAAAGCCTGATTCAGAGGCAAAGTCTAAAGCTCTTAAGTCATGGCGAGTGGTAAGAGAGATAGAACTTAACCACTCCCTATAGTGAGTATTAAAATCACCAACAAAGACAAAAGAAGCCATTCTATCATCTTCTTGTATCTTAGCCATAATGGTAAAAAGACAATCGAAGATAGAATCCTCCATGTCTGGATTCCGGTAGATCGAACAAAAATAAAAGTTGTTATGCCTGCCACAAACTTTTATTACCTGAATCACATGACATCCACATTGATAGCAGGACTTATGAGAAGCAGGGTACTCTGTCCTAATATACAGTACACCGCCATTCCCCTAGCCCTAGGGATGGCATCACGTTTCAACATTATTGGCTTCTTAAAACCAGTTATAAGGAGCTCAGATGAGTGCCTCATATTATAAACCAAAGTTTCTGAGCACAAAAGAATATCATACTGTCTGGACGCAACTGTAAGGTCTTGGATATTTGCATGAAGACCACGAATATTGGAATACAGAAGACGACCTTTGCGATATCTAGGACGTACTGGTTCCGGATTTTGCTCAATGTCTCCAGACAGCGTAAGAATTAATAAAAATAAAAAAGAGACATCATACTTAAAAACTAGATTAACAAGAATTATAACAAAAACAGTATGCACAGAATTATAAATAAAGTTATTGATGATACCCATAGACTATAGTAAAAAGTCGGAAAAACTGGTCAACATGGAGGAGCCGATACACCATGCAAGGATAAATACCCTCCAGAATAGCCACTTCAAATGAAGGGAGGACAGTAAGGATGGTTTTGAGAAGAAAAAGAATCAGAAAAAGGAAAAGGCAACCTTTTGATAAACCACCAGGCAACCATGGCCCTTCTATTAAGCCTGCCCAACACACCATTTTCAAAAACAAGAGGAAGAAAAAAAAATAATAATAAGATAGAATAGCGTGCCCGAGTGTACCCTCAAGAAAGAGAACTCTAACCCAAGACAGTGGAAGACCATGGTACAGAGGCTATGGCACTACCCAGGACTAGAGAACAATGGTTTAATTTTGGAGTGTCCTTCTCCTAGAAGAGCTGTTTACCATAGCTAAAGAGTCTCTTCTACCCTTACCAAGAGGAAAGAACACTGATAAAATTGCAGTACAGTAATCAACCCCTTAGGCGAAGAAGTGTTTAGTATCTCATTATTGTCAGGTGTATGAAGAAAGACGAGAATATGTAAAGAATAGGACAAACTATTCTGTGTGAGTGTAAGCAAAGAAAAATAAGCCGTAACCAGAGAGAGGGATCCAATGCATTACTGTCTGGCCAGTCAAAGGATCCAATACCTCTCTAGTGGTAGTATCTCATTGGGTGGCTAGTGCCCTGGCCAACCTACTACCTATATACATATACATATATATACACACACAACACACACACACACACACACACATATATATATATATATATATATATATATATATATATATATATATATATATATATATATATATATATGTATATATGTGTGTGTATGTATAAATATACATATATATGTTTATATATATATATATATATATATATATATATATATATATATATATATATATATATATCTATATATATATATTTATATATATATATATATATATATATATATATATATATATACAGTATATATATATATATATATATATATATATATATACATATATATATATATATATATATATATACATATATATATATATATATATATATATATATATATATATATATATATATATATATATATATATATAGAATTAAAAATTTTCTAACCCGACGGATTTAGAGTGGAAGCAAAACTTTTTATGTAGTTTATAGGAATAACTACCATGAGAATTACCGTATCTTCCAAAAAAAAAAAAATAAATAAATAAAATAAATTCTTATTCGCATAGACCCAAAGACTCAATGCTGCCTGCTTATCAAATAGTGATTTTCTATGTAAATTTTTCTCTTCAATTTAGGTCATAGTGGACACACTTTAACCCTAAGAAACGGCTGAGTCTATAAACGAGTCTAGTTTATAATACATGAAACGCATACTAGTTGCCTGCTCAGTTTCCCTGTCTTCTCAGTCTAAATTTATTCCGTCCAGTTGATTTTCTCTGAAAATGGATACTCTCTAGTCTATTTTCTGTTTGAATGAATACCTTCCAGTCATTTGTCTTTGTAAATGAATACTTTCCAGTCTAATTTATCTGAATGAATATTTTCCAGTCTTTTTCTGTCTGTATGGATATTTTCCAGTCAATTTTGTATAAATTTATACTTTCCAGTGTATTTTGTCTAAATGAATACTTTCCAGTCTATTTTCTGTCTAAATGGATAACTTCCAGTAAATTATCTGTCTAAATTTATACTTTCAGGTCTAATTTCTGTCTAAATTAATATTTCAAAGGCTTTTTCTGTCAAAATGAATACTTCCTAATCTTTTTTCTGCCTAAATGAATACCTTCCAGCCTTTCTCTGTCTAAATGAATATTTTCTAGTCTAATTTCTCCCTAAACTAATACCTGCTATTCTTTTTTCTCTCCAAATAATTTATCCCAGTCTGTTTTCTGTCTAAATGGACACCTTCCAGTCTAATTTATGTCTAAATGAATACATTCCAGTCCATTTTCTGTCTATAAGAATACTTTCCATTCTATTTTCTCTGCAAATACTTTCCAGTATATGTTCGCTCTAAATGACTACTTTCCAGTATATTCTTTATCTAAATGAATAGTTATCAGCTTATTTCTTAACTATATGAATACCTTCTCATCCAGTTAGATATAAATGTATATATATATATATATATATATATATATATATATATATATATATATATATATATCGAACTGCAAAAACATGCTAGATATATTTGCATACAGAATTAAGAAATTTAACTACCAAAAGGGTTTAATTTGAATTCTGAAACCGGCTAATTTTTCTAACAACGTAAGAGACCAATTTTACCGCTCAATTAGGTTAATAGCTCAGGACTTAGTTAAAGACGATTGTACGATATCATAACTACTATTACAATTATGGACATTAATATTATATTAATACTATGCGATTATAGTGACTGCTTCCTCATTAATTTTTTGTGAGCTCTGGTAAATTCTTCTTTGGAGCTCAATGGTAACCTACTCTAAACCTTTTTAATACATTTGTAGAATATGAAAAATCAAATCCCATTTCACAACCAAATCACACTTGACCGAATTGTTAAAATATTCATTGCCAATCTTTATCATTATCATCCTAGACAGCTGAGAGAATGAATATATCTATCTTTGCATTCCCAAAGAAAGATCAGTTCACCAAACGTTCAACTGGGCTCCACAGAGCACTAAGAGAGTTTTAAGATCCGGGCCTACATGGCTGAGGACTATGAAGCAGAGAGTAGGAGATGATGAATGGAGAAATGTTGATTTATAAGTTCAAGGTAGAGATGACTGGTGAAATCTAACCAAGCCTCTTTGCGTCAATAGGCGTAGAAGATGATGATGATAATGATGATGATGATGATGATCTTTAAAACTACCAGTGCCGAATAGACGATTCCTATAATCTTTCTTTGCGTACTTGATCTTAATTTAAGTGACATTCAGTTCGGTATTATAACTTCATAATCGCTGTGTTTATCAGTGTTTGTAATACAATTACTGAAAGAGGCAAGTGCACTATTTCAACTTGCAGTGGCAGATTGGTTGGTAAATTAACAGATGCAGATATAAATAGTTAGATAATTCTAACTATAATGAGGAATCTTGACTTTCTCTTGATTCTTTTGATACTAGCCAAGTGTTGCTGAATCAGACAGATTATTATATATAATAATTACTCAGCGTCTACCTAGGTATAAGTGATGTAAGGAAGGCAGCCGATCGGGACTATTGTCTACCCCAAAGAAAAAGCAAAAGTCCTTCCATAAGAAGGCAACCATGCTCACCCCATAAAAATGTTGGCGGGGGGGGGGACAGGTTAATAGAAAAAGACTCAGCGTTGATAAACTGAGAAATGAATTAAAAAGGACTCAAAATATGTCAAGACGATACTTTTCAAAAGACAATATGAAGCAGATACTTATAAGATAATAAAATTAGCAAGAAATGTAGATATGACAAAAAATGTTTGATTTGTGAAAAAAAAACATTTTCTTTTAACACAATCAAATACAAAATGCCAAAGTCACGCAAAAAATAAGGATTTTTTTTTTTCAAATAAACTTGATATATAATGAATCTTCCTTTCCTACACCTACAAGAGCAGATGTATATGAAAATATCCCATTTGATTCGATAAAAGACTCGAAAACGTTTTGCAAATAAGAACATCCATACTGATACGACAGGATATTTCCTTTTAATCCGCCTACAAACGCAAATGAATATGCAAAATCAAAATTCTACCTGGAAAAAGGAAAAACAGAAGCTTTTGAAAAAAGGACTTACATTTTGATAAGCCATTTGGAGGTAAAGAGCGGAATAAAACCCTTCCTTTAAGCGTTACTTACAACATAAAAGCTTCCGAGTGCTCTAATGGCCCAGCCTAAGAGGATGGGGGAACGCTCCTGAAATTAACTCGCTTCCATTTTATTTCGATCCAACTGTCTCGTCGCCTGGGGAATGAGATGGAGCAGTTGTTCAATCTACGAGTTTTGAAAGTTCTTCTTCGCTTGCTTTGGGGTTAAACACAACAAGGTTTTGTTACGGCCCGCTTTAGTTCTTGATTCTTCTAAATCCATTTTCTCTGACTCTTTAGCTCTTACTTCCCCTTGACCCATATCAACCCCCATCTAGTTCTGTTTTCTCTAAACCCATCTTCCCCTCTCCTTTCAATATTTATTTCTCAAAATCAATCCTCCCTCTCCTATTAGTTATTGTTTCCTCTAAAATCATCTTCTCCACCCTTTAGTACTTGTTTCCTCTAAACCCTTCTTCTCAACTCTCTTTAGTTCTTGTTTCCTCTAAACACATCTCAACTCTCTTAGTTCTTGATTTCTAAAACCCATCTCCCCCTCTTTTGTTCTTGTTTCCCCTAAACCCATCATCACCTCCTTTAGTTTTGTTTCCTCTAAACCCATCTTCACCCCACCTATAGTTCCTCTTTCCTCTAAACCCCTCATCCTACCCTTTAGTTCTTGTTTCTTTTAACCCTATCTTCAACACCACATTTTTTTTTTCTCTCTCTAAACCCATCTTTCCCCCTTTAGTTCTTGTTCCCTACAACACATCTTCCGCCCTTTAGTTTTTGTTTCCTGTAAACCTATCTTTTCCTTCCTCTTCATCTCTTGTTTCCTCTAAACCTATCTTTTCCTGCGTCTTTAATTCTTGTTCCCTCTAAACTCATCTTTTTCTGCCCGTTTCGTTCTTGCTTCCTCTAAACCCATCTTTTCCTTCCTATTTTATGCTTGTTTCCTGTAAACCCAACTTTTCCGGCCTCTATACCTCTTGTTTCCTCTAAACCCATCTTTTGGTGCCTCTTTAGTTCTCTTTTTCCCCTAAACCCATCTTTTCTTGCTTGTTTAGTTCCTTCTTCCACTAAACCAATCCTTTCCTGCTTCTTTAGTTCCTGTTTCCTCTAAACCAATCTTTCCCTGGCTTTTTAGCTCTTGTTTCCTCTAAATCCATCTTTTCCAGCCTCTTTAGTTCTTGTTTCCTCTAAATCCATCTTCCTTCCGGCCCCAGAAACTTTAGTTTTTATTTTGTTGAAATCTGTCTTCTCCAACTTTATCTCTCGTTTCCTCTAAATCCATCTTTTACTGCCTCTTCAGTTCTTGTATCCTCTAAACCTATCTGTATCTGCCTTTTAAGTTCTTGTTCCCTCTAAGCTCTTATTTTCGTGCCTCTTCAGTTCTAGTTTCCTTTTCCTGCCAGTTTAGTTCCTGTTTCCTCTAATCCCATCTTTCCTTCCTCTTGAATTCTTTTTTCCTTTAAACCCATCGTTTCCTGTCTCTTTAATCCTTGTTTCCTCTAAACCCAGATTTTCCTGACTCCTTTGACTGGCCAGACAGTACTACATTAGATCCTTCTCTCTGATTACGGTTAATTTTCTCTTTGCCTACATATACACCGAATAGTCTAGCCTATTCTTTGCATATTTTCCTCTGTCCTCATACACCTGACAACACTGAGATTACTAAACAATTCTTATTCACCCAAGAGGTTGACTATTGCACTGTAATTATTCAGTGGTCACTTTCCTCATGGTGAGGGTAGAAGTGACTCTTTAGCTATGGAAAGCAGCTCATCTATTAGAATGACACTAAAATCAAACCATTGTTGTCTAGCTTTGGTTAATGCCATAGTCTCTGTACCATGGTCTTCCAATGTCTTGGGTTAGAGTTCTATTTCTTGAGGATTGATTAACTCAAGCACACTATTTATTTATTTTTCTTCCTGTTGGTTTGTTAAAGTTTTTATAGTTTAAATATGAAATATTTATTCTAATGTTGGTAATGTTCTCAAAATATTCCATTTTTCTTTCTATCTTTTCCTCTCTGGGCTATTTTCCTTGTTGAAGAACGTGTGCTTATACCAACCTGCTTTTCTGTCTAGGGTTATAGCTTCTCAAGTAATAATAATAATAATAATAATAATAATAATAATAATAATAATAATAATAATAATAATAATACAGTAGTTCTTGTTTTCTCTAAATCCATCTATTCATGCTTCTTTAGATCTTGTTTCCTATACATTCATCTTTTACTGCCTCTTTAGTTCTTGTTTCATCTAAACCCATCTTCGCCAAACGGCTCCCCCCCCCAAAAAAAAAAAAAAAAAAACTTTATTTTTTGTTCGCTCTAAACCCAACTTTTCCTTCCTCTTTAGTTCTTGTTTCCTCTAAAAATATCTTCTTCCTATCCCCTCCAAACTTTACTTTTTGTTTTGTCGGAACCCATCTACCCCAACTTTAAATGTTGTTTCTTGTAAACCTATATTTTTCTGGCTCTTTAGTTCTTGTTTCCTCTAAGCTCATCTTCTGCCTCTTTAGTTCCTATTTCCTCTAAACCCATCTTCCCTAACCCCTAGACTTTAGTTTTTTGTCGAAACCCATCTTCCCCAACTTTAGTTCTAGTTTCCTCTAAAAACATCTTTTCCTGCCCATTTAGCTCTTGTTTCTCTAAACTCATCTTTTCCTGCCTCTTTAGTTCTTTTTTCTTCAAAACCCATCTTTTCTTGCCTCTTTAGTTCTTGTTTCCTCTAAACCCATATCCTCCCGGCCCAAGAAACTTTAGTTTTTTATTTTGTCGAAACTGGAGTTCTTATTTCCTCTAACCCATTATTTTCCAGCCTAATTAAGTTTTGTTTCCTCTAAACCAAGATTTTCCTGACTCCTTTGACTGACCTAACAGCACTACATTGGATCCTTCTCTCTGATTGTGGTTAATTTTTCCTTTTTCTACACATACATCGAATAGTCTGGACAGTTCTTTACATATTTTCCTCTTTCTTCATACACCTGACAACACTCAGATTACCAAACAATTCCTATTGACCAGGAGGCTTAACTACTGCAATATAATTGTTCACTGGTCACTTCCCTCTTAGTGAAGGTAGAAGTGACTCTTAGCTATAGTAATCATCTCTTCTAGGAGAAGGACACTCATAAATCAAACCATTGTTGTGTAGCCTTGGTTAATACCATGGCTTTAGTACCATGGTCTTTCACTATCTTGGGTTAGAGTTCCATTGCTTGAGGGTACACTCTAGCACACTATTCTATCTTATCTCTCTTCCTGTTGTTTTGTTAATTTATTTTTTTAGTTTATAAAGGATATATTTATTTCAATGTTGTTAATGTTCTTAAAATATTTTATTTTTCCTTCTTTCCTTTCCTCACTAGGCTATTTTCTCTGTTGGATCCCCTGTGCTTATAGCATCACGAATCTCCATCTAGGGATGTAGCTTAGCAAGTAATAATAATAATAATAATAATAATAATAATAATAATAATAATAATAATAATACAGTAGTTCCTGTTTCCTCTAAACCATCTTCCTCCCCCAAAACTTTAGTTTTTGTTTTGTCGAAACCTATCCTCCCAAACTCCCGTTCTTGTTTCCTCTAAACCTATTTTTTTCTGCCTCTTTAGTTCTTGTTTGCTCTAAACCCATCTTTTCCTGCCTATATAGTTAATATTTTTTCTAAACCCATTTTTTCCTCTCTCATCAGTTCTTGTTTCCTTTAAACCCATCTTCCTCCTTCACCCAAACTTTAGTTTTTGTTTTGTCGAAACCCATCTTCCCCAACTTAAGTTCGTGTTTCATCTAAAGTCATCTTTTACTAGCTTTAGTCCTTGCCTCCTCTAAACCTATCTGTTTCTGCCTCTTTAGTTTTTGTTTCCTCTAAACTCATCTTTTCCTGCCTCTTTTGTTCTTATTTCCTCATACCCATATTTTCCTGCCTCTTTAATTCTTGTTTTCTCTAAATTTATCTGTTTCTGCCCAACTTAGTTCTTGTTTCCTCTAAACTCATCTTTTCCGGCCTCTTTTGTTCTTATTTCTTCTAAACCCATATCCTCCCCCCTCCGCCCCCTAGACTTTAGTATTTGTTTTGTCGAAGCCAATCTTCCACAACTTCAGTTCTTGTTTCCTTTAAAATCTTTTCCTGCCTCTTTAGTTCTTGTTCCCTCTAAACCCATCTTTTTCAGACTCATTAGATCTTATTTTCTCTCAACATCTTTTCCTGCCTCTTTAGTTCTTATTTCTTCCAAACCAATCTTTTCTTGCATCTTTAGTTCTTGTTTCCTCTAAACTGATTTGTTCCTGCTTCTTTATTTTTTGCTTTCTCTAAACCCATCTCTTCCTACCTCTTTATATCTTGCTCCCTTTAAACCAATCTTCTTCCTCCCCCCACCCCCCAAAAAAAAATACTTGAGTTTTTAATTTATCGATAGCCATTTTCTCAAACTTTAGTTCTTGTTTCCTCTAAATCTATATTTTCCTGCCACTTTGGTTTTTGTTTGCTCCAATATCATCTTTTACGGCCTCTTTAGTTCTTGTTTCCTCCTAAACCATCTTCTCCTTCCTATTTAGTTCTTGTGTATTCTAAACCAATTCTTTCCTCCCTTTTGAGTTTTTTTTCCTCTAAACCCATCTTTTCCTGCCTCTTTAGTTCTTGTTCCCTTTAAACCGATTTTTTCTTGCCTCTTTAGTTCTTGTTTTCTCTAAACCCATCTTTTCCTACTTCTTTAGTTCTTGTTTCCTCTGAACCGATTTTTTCCTGCCTCTTTTGTTCCCATTTTCCTACCCCCAAAATTTCTGTTTTTGTTTTATCGAGACCCATCTTCCCCAACTTTAATTGATGTTTCCTCTAAACCCAACTTTTCTTGCCTCTTTAGTTCTTTTTTCCTCTAAACCCATTTCCCCTGCCTCTTTAGTTCTTGTTTCCTATAAAACCCATCTTTTCCTACCTCTTTATTACTAGTTTCTTCTAAACATATCTTCCTCCCCCGCAAACATTAGTTTTCATTTTGTCGAGACCCATATTCAACTCAGTTATAGCTCTTGTTCCCTTAGTATAAACCCATATTTCTATCCTTTAGTTCTTGTGTCCTCTGAACACTTCTTTACAAATCTCTTTAGTTCTATTTTACTCTAAATCCATCTTCCCCCACTTATTCCTGTTTCTCCAAAACCCATCTCCACCTCCTTTAGTTTTTGTTTCCCCTAAACCCATCTTCACCCCAACCGTAGTTGTTGTTTCCTCTAAAACCCTCATCCTCCCTTTTAGATTTTGTTTCCTTTAAACCCATCTTCAACACCGCTTTGATAGTTGTTTCCTCCTCTAAACCCATCTTTCCCTCTACAGTTCTGGTTCCCTGCAACACATCTTCCATCCTTTAGTTTTTATCCTCTAAACCCATCTTTCCCTGCCTCTATAATTCTTGTTTTCTCTAAACCTATCTTTTCCTACCTCTCTAGCTCTTGTTTCCTCTAAACCCATCTTTTCCTTCCTCTTCAGCTGTTATTTTATCTAAACCCATCTTTTCCTGTCTCTATAGTTCTTGTTCCCTCTAAACCAATTTTTTCCTGCCTTTTCAGTTTTAGGTTCCTCTAAACCCGTCATTTCCTGATTATTTAGTACTTGTTTCTTTAAAACTATTTTTTTCTTTCCTCTTTAAGTATTGTTTCCTCTAAACCCATCTTGTCTCCTCTCTTTAGTTCTTGGTCCCTCTAAACCGATTTTTCCTGCCTCATCAGTTTTGATTTCCTCTAAACCCATCTTTTCATACCTTTTTAGTTCTTGTTTCCTCTAAACCCATCTTCCTCCACGCCCCGTGAACTTTAGGTTTTTTTTTTCTTTCTTTTTTTTCTTTTTTTTTCAAGACCCATCTGGAGCATCAGTTTTTATTTCCACTTAACCCATCTTCTTCTGCCTCTACTTGTTGTTTCTTCTAAACCCTTCTTCTACTGCCTCTTTAGTTCTAGTTTCCTCTAAGCCTATCTTTTCCTGTCTCTTCGGTTTTTGTTTCCTCTAAACATATCTTCCTCCCCACCCCAAGGCTTTAGATTTTGTGTCGTCGAATATTATCTTCCCCTACTTCACTTTTTACCTCTTCTAACCCGATCTTTTCCTAACAATTTGGTTCTAGGTTCCATTACACCCATCTTTTCTTGGCTCTTTATTTCTTGTTTCCCTAAACCCATCTTCCTCCCCACCACCATACTTTCGTTTTTGTTGTGGCTCATCCCATCTTCCCCAACTTTAGTTCTTGTTTCCTCTAAACCCCTTTTTTGCTGCCTCCTTAATTCTTGTTTCCTCTAAACCCCTTTTTTACTGCCTCTTTAATTCTTGTTTCCTCTAAACCCCTCTATTCCTGCCTAGTTAGCTCTAGTTTCCTTTAAACCCATATTTTTGTGCCTCTTTAGTTCTTGTTTCCTTTAAACCCATCTTCCCCCCACCCCACCTAACCCCAAAACTTTAGATTTTTTTTTTATCGAAACCCATCTTCGCCAAATCTACTTCTTGTTTCCCCTAAACATCTTTTCCTGTGACCCTCGTTCTTGTTTCCTCTAAACCCAAATTTTCAGGCCTCTAAGTTCTTTTTTCCCTAAACCTATGTTCCTCCCCACCCCCAAACTTTAGTTTTTGTCTTAACGATACCCATCTTCCCAAACATTAGTTGTTGTTACCTCAAAACACATCTTTTAATGCCTCCTTAGTTCCTGTTTCCTTTAAACCCATTTTTTCCTTCCTCCTAAGTTGTTATTTCCTCTAAACCCATCTTTTCCGGCCTCTAAGTTCTTGCTTACTCCAAACCAATCTTTTCCTTCGTCTTTAGTTCTTGTTTCCTCTAAACACAAGTTTAACTACCTTTTTAGTTCTTGTTTCATCTAAACCCATCTCCCTTCTAATCCCAAAACTTTAGATTTTGTCTTATCAACACCCATCTCCCCCTCTTTATCTCGTGGTTCCACAAAACCCATCTTTTCCTGCCTCTTTAGCTCATGTTTACCTAAACCCACCTTCCGCTTCACTCCCAAAATTTATTTTTCGGTTTGTCGAGTCCCATTTTAGTTCTTGTATCCTATAAACCCATCTTTTCCAGCCTGTTTAGTTCTTTTTCCCTTGAACACATATTTTCCAGCCTCTTTAGTTCTTGCTTCCTTTAAACCCTTTTTCCCCCCGCCTCTTCAGTTCTTGTTTCCTCAAAACATCCTTTCTACGCCTTTAGTCCTTGTATCCTATAAACCCATTTTTCTCCCCCGCCCCCTAAACTTTAGTTTTTGTTTTGTCAAGACCCATCTTCCCAAACTTTAGTTCTTGTTTCCTCTAAACCCATCTTTCCCTGCCTCTTTAGTTCTTGTTTTCTCTAAACGGACCAGTTCCCGCCTCTGAAGTTCTTGTTTCCTATAAACCCATATTCCTCCCGCCCCCCAAACCTTTTTTGTCTAGGCCAATCTTCCCCAAATTTAGAGCATGTTTCCTCTAAACTCATATTTCCCCTCCTTCAGTTCTTTTTTCCTCTAAACCTATCCCCCCGCCCCCACCCCGCGTTTAGTTTTTTCCCATTTCCCATCACCAACATTTCTTGTTTCCTCTACACCCATCTCTCCACTTGTACCTCGTTTTGTTTATGCCCATATACCCAAAGTTTACCTCTTGTTTCTTATATAACCATTTTCCCCTTCCCCTTTAGTTCTTGTTTCCGATAAACCCATCTTCCCTCGTCCATTTAGTTCTTTTTTGCTTTAAACCTAGCTTCCCCCCTCAAGTTCTTTTTCTACTAAATCCCTCTTCTCCAATTCCCTTTAATTTTTGTTTTCTCTAAACCCAATTTCATCCCTGTTTAGTTCTTGTTTCCTTTAAACCCATCTGTTCGCTCTTGAGATCTCATTTCCTCTAAACCCATCGTCCTCTCTTTAAATCATTTTACTCTAAACCAATAACGCCCTTTTAGTTCTTGTTTCCTCTAAACCCATCTTCCAACACCATTTTAGTTCCTGTTTTCTTCAAATCCATATTCTCCTTCCCCCTTAGTTCTTGTTTCCTCTAAACAAATATTCTGCCCCTGTTAGTTCTTGTTACCACTAAATCCATCATCCTCCCCCCATTTAGTTCTTTTTTTTTTTTTTCTCCAAACCCATCTTCACCCATACCCTTAAGCTCTTATTTCCTCTAAACCCTTCTTCCCCCATTTATTTCTTGTTTCCTTTAAACCCATCTCCCACCTTTTAATGATTGTATCCACTAAACCCATCTTTTCCCCTATTTAGTTCTTGTTTCATCTATACTCACCATCACCCCCATTCAGTTCTTCTAAACTCATCATCTCCACCTTTAGTTCTTTTTGTCCTGTAAACCCATATTCTACCCCCTTTTAGTTCTAGTTTACTATAAAACCCTCTTCCCTAACCGCCTTTAGTTGTTGTTTCTTCTAAACCCATATACCCCTCCCCGTTTAGTTCTTGCTTCCTCTAAACCCATCTTCCCTGCTTTTCAATTTTTGTTTCCTATTAACCCCTCTTACCAACACCCACACTTTTCGCATCTTGATTTCTCTAAACCCATCTTCCCTACTCCCCACCCCCGTCAAATTTTAGCTTTTGTTTTGTCGATACCCATCTTCGCACATAAACCCCTTCCCCTCTTTTAGTTCTTATTTCCTGTAAAACCAGTGCTAAATTTCGATACGACCTTCATTTTTTTCTGCATTAAAAAGCAAAACTAGCTTTGCAACTTATGTATGAGTTATGCGAAACCTTTTATTTCTAGGGAGAAAACAAGAGAATATTAACGACTTCAGAATACAAAGTGACACTTCTTGCTATCTTTTTTTCCTTCCTTTATTTCATTTATGTATTCTATTGTAATGCAAAGAGAACAAACAAGTGAGTGACCCAAACTGGTTCCTTTTGTGTTGCACTTGAGGTTTTTACTTTGAATAAGGTACTCCAGTTTTTTCTTAAAAAAAACTTTATTTGCACAAAGGGGAGCAGCTTTTATAGGTCAATATAAACAAGACAGAAGGTCACCCAGCTCAGAGAGAGAGAGAGAGAGAGAGAGAGAGAGAGAGAGAGAGAGAGAGAGAGAGAGAGAGACTGTGTATTTTCGAATAAATTTGTATTCATTTATATCTCAACAATAAACCGAGAAAGAAAGTACATTTTGTTAAAAAAACGATAATATTTAATAAGAATGGATGTAATCAGAACTAGTTAGCAAATAATATATATATATATATATATATATATATATATATATATATATATATATATATATATATATATATATATATATATATATATATATATATATATATTTTTAGTTAGAATTTTGCCAGACCACCTTACGACAGGAAAGGAAAATCATTATACCGCTATCTAAAAGAAACACTATCTTCAAGGCTTCATTAATGATTACCAAGTGAAATATCAGGTAGTACAGATGTCAAACCCGTGGAGCTATTCTAAGAAACCCCTTCTTGGTTTATGCCACAGTTTGTTATAAATGAATCTTTTTATATTTCATCATCATCACCATCATCTTCTACGACTATTGACCCTAAAGGCCTCAGATTTATATTTAAATTAACTGTATTCTAATATACATTACTTATAATTCTTAAAATAAAACATGAATCTTTCATTATACACAAATATTGTTTTTAAAATATTTCAGATAAGCTGAGTTAAATCTTTGGAAGAGAGAAAACCATAGAAATATGAACTTTATATTAAAATCATCTTTTTCAATGCATTATGTTTCAATTTCAATGGATCACTTTGAATGGTAAGAAAAAAAAACATTTTTGCCAATTAGCTAATATACCACTTTGCTATTTATTCTCTTTCAATATCCATTGTACCAAAAAAAAAAAAGAAGAAAAAAATAATTAATATCAGCGACCATTGATCTGACATATTCACTAATTGGCATCCTTTTGACATTTACTCTACATTTGGCGCCAATTACAAGGACGCACCTACAGCTACTGTAAGAAATTTCCATCGACTAAATAGGGAACCAAAATTATGATGTCAGTTACCATG
>NC_090763.1:30710379-30720379 GCF_036898095.1 Palaemon carinicauda
TCATTGTCCTACCACGACTCATATCCATACAGTTACACCGATCTCACTAAACTGATATATAACCTGATTTTTATATGCAATTTTGAGCGATTTGATTTCCAAATTTTACTTAACCTAGCCATTGTCTGATTTGCTGTTTTCAGTCTTTCCTTTTGATGAATAAAATAAAGTTAACCTATAGCACAAGAGATGAGAAAAAAGTTATCAATGAAAACTAAATTGAAAATAAAGAAAATAGTGAGTTTGAATAATACCATATCAATCAAATAAAATTTCCATCCATAGATTTATAAGAAAAGGTTGACAAAGGAGAGGAAAAGGATACGAAAACTACCGATGAAAATATAAATAAATGAGAGAAACAAGAGACAGAATAACGATAATGTGAAAAAAGGGAAGATGGGAATGAATATCATATTTACCGCTCGTTTCTAAAACCTAGTATATCTTTGGGAGGAACTTGCATGACTCCAGCTAATTATTTGGTTAAGGCTTCTACACAACAATGGCCTGAGGGCATTACCTGGAAATGAAAAAGGAGGAGAAGGAGTAGGAGGAAAGGGAGGCAGGAGAGGGGGAGGAGGAGGAGAAGTAGGGAGGGAGAGAGAATAAGGACAGCGAAATATGGAAAAAGCATAATATCGAAAATAACGGAAAGGCTGAATCGTAAAATGTATTATTATTATTATTATTATTATTATTATTATTATTATTATTATTATTATTATTATTATTATTATTATTAATATTACTGAAATGGACGACAAAAACGTAAAGTTCAACAGAAATGAGAAAAGATTAAAATAATTTGATACCATCAAAAGAAAGAGAAAGAGAAAGAGAGACACACACAAAGGGTAGCATATTATTTGAAAGATGATGAGAGAGAGGGGGGGATAAGAACTAAAAAGAAATAAAAGAGAGAGAGAGAGAGAGAGAGAGAGGAGAGAGAGAGAGAGAGAGAGAGAGAGAGAGAGAGAGAGAGAGAGAGAGCAATGGGTCAAGGACGGATCCTTGAGGTACTCTGCTTATAACACCTGCCCACTCCGAACCTTCTCCATTGATTACAACTCTCTGATTTTTGTTTGTTAGCCAATCTGTGATCCATTCAGCTGGCTCGTCAATGATGCCTAGTACTGTAACTTTGAAAATTATTTTTATATGAGGAACTTTGTCAAAAGCCTTTTGAAAATCTAGGTATATGATGTCTATTGCCCTGCTTGGGTCATGAATGCTAAACATATATTGTGGAAAAATTCCCATAGATTTGTCACACGTGATCTCTTTTGTCTAAAACCATGTTGGCTGTCTATCTATTGAATCTACTATAATTGATTAAAAAATTTTGTAAAGCACTGAAGTTAGACACACAGGTTTGTGGTTATCAGGTTCTTCTTTGGTTCATTCTTGTAGAATGGAGGAACATTGCCTACTTGCCATCCTTGTGGTGCCTTTTTTTCCTGGGGTAACTTTCGGAACATTTTGTAGAAGTGTGGGGTTATCTCTTCTCATAGTTCTATAATCTCTCTTGGATGAATATCATCTGGACCTGGTGCCTTAGACTTACTGAGTCTTTTTATTTTCTTTTTTTACATCATCCATTGTAAATGTGATTCTATTTGACGGTTGTGGCCCTTCATATTTGAAAGCTGGTTCGGGGAGGGTCGTTGATTCTTCCCTAGTGAATACAGTTATGAAAAAATGCATTCATCAGTTCTGCTTTTTCCAAATCATTTGGTATAAGATTACCTTCCGGGTCTCTCAATGGACTTGTGTTGTTTTTAATTGGTTTTCTACTGTTTACATATGCAAAAAAAATCCTTTGAGGTTTCTTCACTAGCTGAAGTTACTCCTTTCTCTTCATTGATTATTGGTCTTGGATTTCTGACTTGATTATCTACTTTTCGTATTAACTTCTTGTGCTTAGAAATTTCATGAACTGAAGGCTGTGAACCCATTGATTCATGTTTGCTGTCTCTACTTCTTATTGCATTGGCTAGAGAGAGAGAGAGAGAGAGAGAGAGAGAGAGAGAGAGAGAGAGAGAGAGAGAGAGAAAAGACATATTAACAACTTAAAAGAAATAAAAAGAGGGAAGAGATATTAACAACGAGAAAGAAATAAAAACAGAGAGAGATCAACAACTAAAATGAAAGAGAGAGAGAGAGAGAGAGAGAGAGAGAGAGAGAGAGAGAGAGAGAGAGAGAGAGAGGAAATGAATTGTGTTTTGGGGTTTCTCCTCACTCAAGCCGTTGTTCCTTTGTGCCCCAATGGGAAATATACACACATTCTCCTAAATGTAATTGAATTCTCCCGTCTAAGTGAGCCGAGGTTTTGTGCTCTTAATTGCCCCAGTTGGATTTAAGTGATGAAAATTGCCTCTCCCGGCAAAGGGGTATTATTCTGCATAACGACCTCGCCTTAATGTGAATTCTGCTATTGTGCGTAATCAACATGCAACTCTCTTTTCTGTAGACACAGAGAATAGCTTTATGTTATCTCTCTTTGTGATGATAATTGCCATCATTGTTTGATTTTCCTGTTTTGATTCCCAAGAGGATTCTGGAGGATTTTTCTGTGCGTCAGAGAACAGCGAAATGAATATCTCTGCCATTGTCAGTTACCTTTAATAGTCATTTTTTCTTACATATTCACATAGCTTTGGTAGCAGACACACGGCCCGACAATAGCAGCATATTTTCGCCTAAAAATAACAAATCTTTTACTTGTTCCAGCAACTTCTCATCATGAGGTACATTGGTCTCTATATCAATATCATTCTTTCCTTATTTTTTTTTTTCACTTTATTGATGTTATGTTACTGGGACATTCAATGTGACGTTCACCTACTAAGATAAATTTAGATTTCACTTATTTTACTGTCGCCATTTTTACTGAGTATTCAGTTCCCATTTCCGGTTATAAATTCGCAAATATCCATCTGGAATTTCTGTCAGAAATTCTTGAATTTTAGATTAATTTCTTACAGCTGATAACCAGATTAGTAACATGGGATTCTGTCCTTCTATTGTTCTCAAATCTAATTTTAGCTTTAGCTAGTCTTCAGTACTTCTCGTTGTTCTGTTTTATGTCACATAAGATCACGATATATATTATCTTATTTTCAGAAATATAATAATGGTACAACTCACAGAAATAAATGCATATAGTATTTGGGTTTACAAACTGAATCTCAATGAATGCATCTGCACTGTATTGTTATCATTACATGACAAACTGCCACTTCAATTGGAAAAGCAAAATGCAAAGAGTCTGAAGGCCGTATAAGAAAAGTGCCCCAGAAAAGGTAAAGAATAATTTCAAAATAATAAATGCAAAATAAGAATTAATATTAATAAGAAACAAATAAAGTGCAACAAGAAACTCATGTCAACTTCATTGATATAAAGATGAGGATCTTTCTCATAAAAGTGTAATTAAATTGCTTTCAATACAAAAGATACCTTATTATACTAAAACTTTGAGTCGATAACCGGGACGAGATTTCCGTCTACCAAAAATAAGAGCTGACCCCCACTAAAGTTATGATTTAGGTTTACTCTAGACAATATTAGCGAGTTAGATAAACCGACTTCACTTCCTTGGGGCAACTTTGTCTCGATCAGCGTTTCATCAATGACAAATGTCCTCTTTTGACTAACTTCTTGACTGTGCTCTTTTTAACAAAGTACTTTCTTCACATTTCCTATAAATTCTCTAGCTTAGTCTTCGGTCTGTATCATAGTGTAGTCCTTTAAATAAACAATTCCCTCTTAATCAGTATACAAATACAATGTATTTTAGTTACTAATTGAGTTGGATTGCGCAACATTACGTATGTGTATTGCTTAGCAAACCACCAACCAGAACCTAGTAGGCCTCATGAAAAATGTTTATAGAAAAGAATAAACACACACACACACATACACACACACACACACACACACACATATATATATATATATATATATATATATATATATATATATGTGTGTGTGTGTGTGTGTGTGCGTGTGTGTATATTTATACATACATACATCCATATACCAAAGGCACTTCCCCCAATTTTGGGGGGTAGCCGACATCAACAAAGAAACAAAACAAAAAGGGGACCTCTACTCTCTACGTTCCTTCAGCCTAACCAGGGACTCAACCGAGTTCAGCTGGTACTGCTAGGGCGCCACAGACCAACGTCCCACATTATCCACCATAGATGAAGCTTCATAATGCTGAATCCCCTACTGCTGCTACCTCCGCGGTCATCCAAGGCACCGGAGGAAGCAGCAGGGCCTACCGGAACTGCGTCACAATCGCTCGCCATTCATTCCTATTTCTAGCACGCTCTCTTGCCTCTCTCACATCTATCCTCCTATCACCCAGAGCTTTCTTCACACCATCCATCCACCCAAACCTTGGCCTTCCTCTTGTACTTCTCCCATCAACTCATGCATTCATCACCTTCTTTAGCAGAAAACCATTTTCCATCTTCTCAACATGGCCAAACCACCTCAACACATTCATATCTACTCTAGCCGCTAACTCATTTCTTACACCCGTTCTCTCCCTCACCACTTCGTTCCTAACCCTATCTACTCGAGATACGCCAGCCATACTCCTTAGACACTTTATCTCAAACACATTCAATTTCTGTCTCTCCATCACTTTCATTCCCCACAACTCCGATCCATACATCACAGTTGGTACAATCACTTTCTCATATAGAACTCTCTTTACATTCATGCCCAACCCTCTATTTTTTACTACTCCCTTAACTGCCCCCAACACTTTGCTACCTTCATTCACTCTCTGACGTACATCTGCTTCCACTCCACCATTTGCTGCAACAACAGACCCCAAGTACTTAAACTGATCCTCCTCCTCAAGTAACTCTCCATTCAACATGACATTCAACCTTGCACCACCTTCCTTTCTCGTACATCTCATAACCTTACTCTTACCCACATTAACTCTCAACTTCCTTCTCTCACACACCCTTCCAAATTCTGTCACTAGTTGGTCAAGCTTCTCTTCTGTGTCTGCTACCAGTACAGTATCATCCGCAAACAACAACTGATTTACCTCCCATTCATGGTCATTCTCGCCTACCAGTTTTAATCCTCGTCCAAGCACTCGAGCATTCACCTCTCTCACCACTCCATCAACATACAAGTTAAACAACCACGGCGACATCACACATCCCTGTCTCAGCCCCACTCTCACCGGAAACCAATCACTCACTTCATTTCCTATTCTAACACATGCTTTACTACCTTTGTAGAAACTTTTCACTGCTTGCAACAACCTTCCACCAACTCCATATAACCTCATCACATTCCACATTGCTTCCCTATCAACTCTATCATATGCTTTCTCCAGATCCATAAACGCAACATACACCTCCTTACCTTTTGCTAAATAATTCTCGCATATCTGCCTAACTGTAAAAATCTGATTCATACAACCCCTACCTCTTCTAAAACCACCCTATACTTCCAAGATTGCATTCTCTGTTTTATCCTTAATCCTATTAATCATTACTCTACCATACACTTTTCCAACTACACTCAACAAACTAATACCTCTTGAATTACAACACTCATGCACATCTCCCTTACCCTTATATAGTGGTACAATACATGCACAAACCCAATCTACTGGTACCATTGACAACACAAAACACATATTAAATAATCTCACCAACCATTCAAGTACAGTCACACCCCCTTCCTTCAACATCTCAGCTTTCACACCATCCATACCAGATGCTTTTCCTACTCTCGTTTCATCTAGTGCTCTCCTCACATCCCCTATTGTAATCTCTCTCCCATTCTCATCTCCCATCACTGGCACCTCAACACCTGGAACAGCAATTATATCTGCCTCCCTATTATCCTCAACATTCAGCAAACTTTCAAAATATTCCGGCCACCTTTTCCTTGCCTCCTCTCCTTTTAACAACCTTCCATTTCCATCTTTCACTGTCTCTTCAATTCTTGCGCCAGCCTTCCATACTCTCTTCACTTCTTTCCAAAACTTTTTCTTATTCTCTTCATATGACTGACCCAATCCCTGATCCCACCTCAGGTCAGCTGCCCTCTTTGCCTCACGTACCTTGCGCTTTACTTCCACATTTTTCTTTCTATATTTTTCATACTTCTCTATACTATTACTCTGCAGCCATTCTTCAAAAGCCCTCTTTTTCTCTTCCACTTTTACCTTCACTCCTTCATTCCACCATTCACTGCCCTTCCTCATGCTGCCTCCAACAACCTTCTTGCCACATACATCACTTGCAATCCCAACAAAATTTTCTTTTGCTAACTTCCACTCCTCCTCTAAATTACCAGTTTCTCTTACTCTCACCTCGTCATATGCCATTTTCAACCTTTCCTGATATTTACTTTTTACCCCCGGTTTTATTAGCTCTTCAACCCTCACTAGCTCCCTTTTACATCCACCTACTCTATTCCCCCACTCTTTTGCTACAGCTAATTTTCCTTCCACCAAAAAATGATCAGACATACCGTTAGCCATACCCCTAAACACGTGCACGTCTTTCAATCTTCCAAACATTCTTTTAGTTATCAACACATAATCCATTAATGCCCTTTCTACTACTCTTCCATTTGCCACTCTTACCCATGTATACTTATTTTTATCTTTCTTTTTAAAAAAGCTAGCACTTATTACCATCTCTTGTTCAACATACATATCTACCAGTCTCTCACCACTCTCATTTTCACCTGGTACGCCATACTTCCCAATGACACCTTCTACCTCTCCAGCGCCCACTCTAGCATTTAAGTCACCCATGACAACTACATAATTCCTTCTACCCAGTCCTTCTACACACCTAGTTAATTCATTCCAGAACTCACTCCGCTCTTCTTCACTTTTCTCACTACCTGGCCCATACGCACTGACAAACGCCCAACATTCCCTACCCAACCTAACCCTTACCCACATTAACCTAGATGATATCTCCTTCCATTCCACTACTTTACCTGTCATCCATTCACTCAGCAATAACGCCACACCCTCTCTCGCTCTTCCCCTTTCAATCCCAGACACTCTACCAGACATTTCACCAAACATCACTTCACCCTTTCCTTTCATCTTTGTCTCACACAAGGCCAATACATCCATCCTTCTACTTCTAAACATACTTCCAATCTCACATCTTTTACTCTCTATCGTACTACATCCACGCATATTCAAACACCCCAAAACTACAGTGCGGGGAGCAGTCACTCTCCCCCCAGCTCCATCTCTTTGTCTTTGTCTTGTAGGATTTTTATACAGGCGAGGGGGTTCCCAGCCCCCTCGTCCCGTCCCTTTTAGTCGCCTCTCACGACACGCAGGGATAACGTTGGCGCTATTCTAATTTTTATATGCCCCCGCGGCCATATATATATATATATATATATATATATATATATATATATATATATATATATATATATATATATATATGTATATATATGTATGTATATATAAAAATAGATACATATATATATATATATGAATTATATATATAATATATATATATATATATATATATATATATATATATATATATATGTATATATACTGTATATATATATATATATATATATATATATATATATATATATACACATACTTATAAATATATATATATATATATATATATATATATATATATATATATATATATATATATATTTATATATATACATGGAAATATATATATATATATATATATATATAAATATATATATATATATATATATATATATATATATATATATATATATATATATCATCTCCTCCTACGCCTATTGAGACAAAGTGCCTCGGTTAGATTTCACCAGTCATCTCTGTCTAGAGCTTTGAATTCAATACCTCTCCTCCTACCTCACGCTTTATAGTCCTAAGCCATGTAGGCCTGGGTATTCCAATTCTTCTAGTGCCTTGTGCAGCCCAGTTAAACGTTTTGTGAACTAATTTCTCTTAGGGAGTGCGAAGAGCATGCCCAAACTATCTCCATCTACCCCTCATCATGATCTCATCCACATATGGCACTCGACTAATATCTCTTTTAGTTTCGTTTCTAATCCGGTCCTACCGTTCAACTACCAATATCCTTCTGAGGGCTTTCTTCTCAAATCTACTAAATCCATTGGAGATCGTTTCATATTCATACCATGACTCATGTCCATAGAGTAACACCGATCTCACTAAACTGATATATAGTCAGATATATGAAATTTTAGGTAATTTGATTTCCAAATTTTACTTAACCTAGCAATTGTCTGATATGCTTTTTCCAATCTTTCACTAAACTCTAATTCTAAAGACCCTATATTGGAGATCATTGTCCCTTAATACTTGAATGATTCTTCCTCATTTGTCCTTTCTCATTCCAATGATATTTCATCTTCCATTGCATACTTCGTTCTCATCATCTCTGTCTTTTTTCTATTTATCTTTAGCCCCACCTCGTGTGATATTTCATGCATTCTGGTAAACAAGCCTTGTAAATCCTGTGGTGTTCTGCTAAGAAGGACAGCATCATCAGCATACTCTAGGTCAGCTAATTTCCTATCACCAATCTAGTCCAGTCCTTCTCCACCATCTCTGACTGTTCTACAAATTACAAAGTCCATGAGGAGGATAAACAACATAGGTGACAACACATTCCTTTGGAGTACTCCGCTGTTCACTAGAAACTCACTTGATAGGACTCCATTAACATTTACTTTGCACTTGCTATGGTCATGAACAGACTTATCAAATTTACATATTTATGAGGAATTCCATAATAAAGCAGGACTCTCCACAAAATTGGCCGCTGCACACTATCAAAGGCTTTTTCTTAGTCCACAAATACCATCAAAAGGGGATTCCTATATTCTACGTAGGCATTGCTGTATAACATGTCTCAAAATAAACATTTGGTCAGTGCAACTTCTACCTTTTCTAAATTCTGCTTGTTCATCTTTCAGCTTTTCATCAAACTTTCTCTTCAGTCTCTTAAGAATAAGCATACTATATATTTTCATAACAACTGACGTAAGTGTCATGCCTCTGTAATTATTGCAATTAGTCAGGTCTCCCTTTTTAGCTATTTTCACTAACTCTCCTAACTCCCATTCATCAGGATTTGCCTTCTCATGCCACATTCTACAAAATAGTCTAGTAAGTAGTCCTGGAGTCACTTCATTTTCAGCCAGCATCATCTTGGCAGTTATCCCATCGTATCCAAGGGCTTTCCATCTCACTATTTTTTTAGGATAGCTTTGAGTCCAAACACACTGAATTCATCCATGGGCTCATGAAGATTTTCATCAGCTTCAGGTATATCATTCAAATCATTCCCTTAATATTTCCTACCCATAACCTTACTAAAGTGTTCCATTCAACGTTGTCTTTCTTCCTCTTCTGTTGCTATAATAGATCCATCTCTCTTTTTGATGAGTATATGCTTCTTCATCTTTGCCCCAGTCGAGATTTCATTAATAATTCTATGAGTAATTCTCACACCATAGCCACTTCCTGAGTTCATAGCCTTATTGGCTTTATCTGTTTTACTATCTAAATACTCTCTCCAGTAATTCCTGGCTTTTCTTTTCACCTTGCTGTCAATACTGGAATACTTAGCATGCTTTACCTTGTAATTTTCACATCTTCCTCGAAAACTTTCAACAATCAACTTTTGTCTTTGTCTCTTTTTTATAGTATCCCAAGTATTATTTGATATCCATGGCTTTTCCTTGTAACTGTTTATCCCAAGACTTCACCACCAACTGACTGATATATGTTCTTAATATCAAACCATTCTTCATTAATTGTCTGTTCTTTGTCTCTTAAAGTCTCTCAGACTGCAAATCAATTCCTACATTCAATTGCAAATGTTCCTCTGCGCTCTTCTTCTAGAATCTTAGTTGCATCAAACTTAGGTATTCTATATATCTATCTGGTGGGTGCTTTCAGTTTAAATTTTAGTGTGGCAATGAGAAG
>NC_090763.1:30732879-30735379 GCF_036898095.1 Palaemon carinicauda
AGTTTCGATAAGCTACGATTAAAATTGTGGCCATGAAGCTGTTAAAAAAAAAACACACACACACAAATATTATTATCTCCGACAACGAAGAGATAATAATAATAATAATAATAATAATAATAATAATAATAATAATAATAATAATAAAAATAATAATAATAATAATAATAATAACAATAATAATAATAATAATAATAATAATAATAATAATAATAATAATAATAATAATAATAATATATCAAAGAATGGGGTAGAAATGTGGAGGAAAAAGATACGAGAACATGAAATCCTGGAAAAGGGGAGGCAAATTCAAGGGCTTAACTGTGATCAGAGGGACAGAAGTCCGTCATATGGGGTTTTGGTGGAACGTAGAGTGACAAGAGCTCTTACAACTGAAAGGGATCATGAAAATATGGAAGGAAATTACGGAGCATAGCAATGATCTAACTAAGATTTATGTGTTTATGATATGCATACGTATATACATTTGTGCATGTGTTAATACGTTCATAGGTAGATACATTTCTCTCTCTCTCTCTCTCTCTCTCTCTCTCTCTCTCTCTCTCTCTCTCTCTCTCTCTCTCTCTCAGCGATTTCTAGTATATAGTAAGACAAAGGCTTCAGACATGTCAATTCATGACTAAGGCTTGGCCAGTTTCCTTCAAATTGGTTATGGTGGAAGATTTTCTGCTGCTCGTATACTTCAAACCAACTCTGTATGAGTGACTGTGACAGTCAGAATCAATACAGATTCTAGTACAGCTTTGTTGATCATGTCGATAACACTTTAAGGTATACCCAATCGTCCTCTCGTCCTTCTCCTGCTTTATTTGCAATATATAGGGACCCATTCTGTTATTCTTAATGTCCATATATTATATATCATTTTCATTATATGTCCTGCCCGTGTCCATTTCTTTTTTCTTAGATGTTGTTACACTATCCTTTACTTTAGTTTGCTTTCGTTGCTAATTTTCTGTCCCTTGGTGTGATTCCCATCATTATTTTTTCCATAGCTCTTTGAGTTGCAACTAGCTCGTGTTTTAAGGCTTTAGTGAGGCTCCAAGTTTCTGATGCATAGGTTAATACTGGTAGGACCATCTAATTAAATTCTTTATTTTTTTTAGAGCAAGTAGCAATTAAATTTTCATAATCGTATGTTATTAACCAAAAGCTCTCCATCGCATGTTTATCCTTCTTTTAATTTCGGTCTCGTATCCTGGGGAAACAATCTTCGTCCCAAGTACATATATTCATTAATAATTTCAAGATATTCATCCATAACTCTTATTTCTTGTATCTCTGCATTTTCATTAAACATCATCTTAGTTTTACTCATATTTCTGACTTCTCTACTTAAATCTTTTATCATATTTGGCAATTGCCCCCATGATTCACTGAATATAACTATGTTATATGCGAATCTTAAGTTGGTGAGGTATTCCCGATAAATATTAACTCCTACATTTTCCCAAACTATTTTTATCAAACTTCTTCTATACATACTGTGAATAACTTAGAAGAGATGGGGTCTCCTTGTATAATTCCTCTCTTAACCACTATTTCGTACTATCTTTATATAGTTTTAGGATTGCTGTGCTTCCTGTATAGATATCTTCAAGTGCTCTTTTCCTTGACTTTGAAGGGCTTTTCTTCACTGCTGAGAATTTGACAGAATCAAAAGCTTTCTTATAGTTTATAAATGTAATAAATAGTGGTTTGTCCCATTCTGTTGATTTTTCCATTAGCTGGTTAATTACACGGATATGGCCAGTTACTGAATATCCAATTCTAAAGCCTGTCTGTTCTCTTAGTTAATTAAAGTCTAGCTGACTTTCTATTCCACAAATATGATCTTTTTTAATATTTCATGTATCATGGAAATTAAACGTATTAAACGGTATTTTTTCAGGTCTTTTGTGTTTCCATTTTTGTGAATTAGTATACTGATTAAGTTTATCCAAGCTGTAGGTATAGAGCATTCTTGCAGAAATTTTGTGTAAAGTCCAGTCTGTTTTACTGTTATGAAATCTCTTCCATCTATTATTAAATCTATTGTTAGGTCATCTTCTACTGCTTTGCCTCGTTTCATGCCTTTGCGTATTTTAATTACTTCTCTTACTGTTACATTTGGTACCGGCGTTCTGTTCCAAGTCTTCTTTTCATCAATTTAATACTTTTTCCTTTGTTCAGCGTTTCCTCAATTTTTTTTTCTGATTTGATTTACGAATGTGCTAGGTTTTCAATTTGTTTATTGATCTGGATAGGTATGCTAATACTCTTATCATTAATCTTGGATTTTACCCTCATTTCTAAGCTTTTCTTTATTGGCTTTTTTGTGTTTTCTGATAGTTTTCGTTGATCTTGTTTAGGAATGTTTCCAACTATCTCTTATAATGAATCCAATACAAATTTTGGTAAGATAATGTTCAAATCTTTTTGACTTGCTTCCATTTCATCATGTAGCTGGGAGTACCTATTTTGTATTGCTGAACTAAAC
>NC_090763.1:30740379-30745379 GCF_036898095.1 Palaemon carinicauda
AAGGCGTGTCCCCGAGCGAAGCATTATATGCATAGTTTAAAGCTAGCTCAGCTGTAGGAAGCATGGTGTGCCAATGAAAGGGGTCATCAGCCACTAAGCCATTGGCTGAAGGCCTATATGCGGTCACTGAAAAGTGTTCAATTTACATCAAGACCTTGACTGATTTCACCATCTTATTTATAAACTCGAGACCTTTATCACTGATCAAAATTTTCGGGCAACCAAACCTAGTAATGAAAGAGCACAGCGCCTGGGCCAATGAATTTACTGATTTATCCAACATTGCGTATACATGAGCGTACCGAGTAAATGCATCCACAAATACACATATATACTTACATTGTGTTAAACCAGTAGGAAATGGTCCTACCTCATCCATATGCACTCTATAAAATTTAATAGGAACCACAGGCCACTTTCTGGCTTCCGGTACAGTGTTTTTATGTTCTTTGAAACAGTTACATGCATGACAACCTTTTATATAGTTCTCTATAGATTTTTCATTTCTAACCTAAAGAAGGATTCATGTGCTCTCCTTAACGTTCTATCAATCCCGAAATGCCTTGCATACGGACTTGCATGTATAATGTGGATGGCTCGATTATTTAAAGAGGGAGGAAGAACTACCCGTGCACAATATTCCCCGCCCCTTTTCTCGTAAGCAAAATATAAGACATCATTTTCAATAAAAAAATTCTCACGAGGCACATTCAGAAATGACGGATAACTCTCCGATTTCCCCATTTAATCACTGCTCGCACTTTTTCCATCCATTCCTCTTTTTTTCTGTCCCTCTTGGACTTCTTTTATGTCCCAACCTCTCAAGTCAATCAAACCTGCATCATCAGGGCATTCATTCTGGACACCACTTGTCATGTCCTCGGCCACCCACATATATTTACCTTCGTCTCTCTCTCTCTCTCTCTCTCTCTCTCTCTCTCTCTCTCTCTCTCTCTCTCTCTCTCTCTCTCATATCCCGTCTTCTAATAGCTAATTGGGAGAATTCACATCCCGTTCTTTATTTCCTCTATTTTGATGGTGGTCTTCAATATTTTGGTTACGTTCTTCGTTCCTCTTTTGTGCCCTAGTTGTTACTCCTATTACTTCACCTCTAGAGAGGGCATCAGCTACCTTGTTAGCTTTACCTTTTATGTGGTGAAAACCCTCTCTATTAAACTCTAACAATCTCTCAATATATCTCGATTGACGAGAGGTCAAATAATTTTTATAATACAAATCACCTAAGAGGCGATGATCATTTTGCAACTCAATCGACTGACATAATAAAAATAATGGATGCCTCTCTAGAACGCAAAGAATAGCCAAAGCCTCTCAATAAAATGTACTCTTCTTTTCTGCCCCTTTTAATGCCTGCGAAGCAAAACAAATGGGTAGTTCTTTGCCTTTATCATCTCGTTGAGAAACTACGCCACCAATAGCTACGCTACTCGTATCTGATGTCACTAAAAACGGGCGATCGAATCTAGAATATGCGAGTAATTAGTTGCTAGTTAAGGCAGCTTTCAAATGGTTAAAGGCCCTTTCTTCTTCCACTCCCCAATTTATTACTTTGTTTCTTTAAATCATCTAAGGGACTTGCCATCTCTCCAAAACCTCTTATGAATTTAAGGTAATACCCAGCGAACACAGGGAACCCAGCTACTTCCTTAGAGTTACGTGGCCTGGGGAAATCTTTAATAGCTGCTACTTTACTTTGGTAGGGTTGGATACCTTCTGGGGTTATTATGTGACCAAAAAAATCCACCTGTTTACAAAAAAAATTTGCACTTTGACAAAATCATTTTCATACTATTACTTTGCAATGTGTCTAAAACTTTACGAATATTATTGTTATGTTCTTCAGCTGTTTTCCCTGTAATTATATCGTCGAAATAAACAAGAACATTATTGCCAAGAAGGGAGACAAAACTGCCATCACTACTCTAGAGAAATGAATTGGAGCATTTTTGACACCGAAAGGAAGAAAATTAAACTGAAATAGTTGATTGTTAGGTATAAAAGTCGTTTTACATTTACTGTCTTCCTGAATGGGTATTTGATAGTATCCAAATTTATAATCAACAGTTGTATAATTTGTACTATCCCGTACCTTCACAAGTAATTCTTCGATCAAGGGCAATGGAAATGCATTCTCCTTAGTAACTGCATTCAACTTCCTATAATCAACACACAATCTTACCGAGCCAGCCTTTTTTCCTAACGGCTACAATTGGAGAAGGCTAGGGGGGACTCGCTCTCCTCGACAATCCCTTGTTCCCTTAATTCATTAATTTCCCTTTCTATCTCTCCCTGGAAATGAATGGGTACCTTATAAGGCCTTGACCTGATTGACTCCGCCTGCCCAGTTTCAATGCTAGAGGGAAATCAATCAATCCTCCCGGGTGGCTCATCTCCAATTGCAATTACATTGGAATAATTATTGACAATGTCACTAACTACAGGTTGATATTCTGACGGAAATAGTTTTCGGGCTTGCATAATCAAATTCTGAGTATGTTTGTCTGTGCAGGCTGGAGTTGTGGCTCCCAAGATCCCATTATTAGCAATTTCACATACAGTAACTCTAATTCACACACAGAATCACTTTCTAACACAACTCTTTTATTTGACAAATCAGCTATTGTTATACCAGCTCTGATCTCTTTTATTTCTGATAAGCCCTCTAAAATCTTATGCGCCCAATTGTCATGGGGATTAACAGCAACCTTGGTTCCTTCAAGAAGAGGGTGACATGGGGTCACTGATATGCTTGTAAGTGTCGGGGGAGAGAACACTTCTCCATTCTATGGTACAGCTGTTACCTTACTTAAATGTCTCTCCATGCCCGCACAAGCACTTACTCTCTTGTGACATTCTATCGGCAAAATGTACCCTCCTGCTTTTACCGTTATCGTATCTTTTCCCCTAAAAATGCATATTTGATTACATGAAATGAAATATATTCCTAAAATAGCCTCGATTCCTGGAATTCCCAAGGTGGGCAAGACAAGAAAATCACGTGTAAACTTCACAGATCCCACCTTAAAGTTGACGATCGTTGTATGGTGTATGAGTAGTTTATTTCCTCCTGGCGTGTCGAGGACGATAGATGCTGCTGACTGTAGAGGGTTTAGGGAGAATCTTTTTTCAATCAGTGAAACGCTGGGTCCTGTGTGGATCGTCGCTCGAATGGATTGCTAACAATCCTAGCCGGTAATTACGATATATGGGGCATGGGCCAATGATCTCAGCTGCAATGCCGCTGCTCCCTAGTGCTGCGGGGGTGAGGTTGGGGGTACCGATGGATGACCCGGTGCCTGCTCTAAGTTCGTCGTCATTGGGAGCGCTGCCTCGGCTGCTGCTTGTGATGTCATGCAGCGGGGGTTATTGAGCTCCCTTGTCTCCCCCTTCCACTGTTTCCTTTTCCTCGAAGGTTGGGGGGGGAGGTGTGCATGTGCCACAGCCCACCTGCCATCAGCATTTTTTGCTAGCCACTCTCGAGATAGATGACCGTAGGCCTGTCAAGTGTAACAGGGGGGCTGGGGGATCCTTGGGTGGGGCGCTCCACTCATCGTTACCCCTCTCCCCTACACTGCCAGCATCTGAAGACTCTTCTCAATTGCTGACTGCGTTCTCACCTCTCCCACTTTGTGGGTTGACGAGCGCCTCTCATGGCTGCCAACTTCTTGGAATCGGACCAGTCATTTTTTTTTCTGGCAAACTGTCTAAAATGTTTTGTGTCGCGCTTAGTATGTCTGCTAACGAGCAAGTGTCATCGAACAAATAACCACACAAATACGGTTTTACTAATCTGCGAATATGTTTACGGGCAATTGCTTTTTTATCACCTTCTGGGAGATTGGCACTCCGGGTAGCAAATGAATCGCAATCGCGAAAAATGCGAGTTGCAAAACTAAAAATGGATTCACCTTCCCGAATTTTGTGTTTGTAATTTTCTTTTATGTCCTCCTTTCTCGCATCAAGTAAGGCATACTTCTCAATTAAATGTTGTTTTATTTCAGTATAACTTCTTGAACTGTCTTATGGCTAACACATTGCCTCCATTGTAGGATCATCTAATTATTTGAATAGCTTTTCCTCTTTCCAACCACCCATATGTGACTACTTCAAAGTCTCTCGTAAACACTTCAATCGATTGAAACCCTTTGTTAGGCCGTTGATCATCAAAAGACATAACACTTGCCTGGAGTTCTGTCAACTTTCAAATTACAATTTGCATATCTTCAATCGGCTGTGCTTGTGTACTTTCACTTGTGTGAGTTTGAACTTTGTTTATGTACGTCTGATATGCTGCGGTTGCGCATCGCTCCTCTTCTGGTCAACCAAGAATCTGTTCATTAACTGTTGTAAGTTATCTAACTTATTTTCCAATTCTTGCGTTCTATTTTCCTGTCTATATTCTTCATCGGGAATGCTATATCCCACTGCTCCTTCATTCTCATCTCCCGCAGCAGCAACATCTGCTCTGTTAGTCCACGCGTATCTAGGCATCTTGAACTTTTATTTTACCTGCTCAAAGAACAACTTCGCTCACAGCATACACAAACAGACGTATTTTTATACCTGACATTAATATGTCCCATGTTGACAGATAATGAGACATCGCAACATGGGTTTTTTTTCACTTTACTACAAAATGTTCGTAAGTACACCGTACACAGCTTCACTCTCTCAGGTGAGAGCCTTGTCTACTCGAGCGTCCAAAGGCAACTAAATACCCCTCACTATCAAAATGCAATCTTGCTACAACAACATGCTGAGTTACAGGTTTAGTGAAATTCTTATGATTATTGAGTTCATTAACCTTGACGTACAACACATAACTATATACAAGAATTAGGATATATATATATATATATATATATATATATATATATATATATATTTATATGTATATATATATATATATATATATATATATATATATATATATATATATATATATATATATACATATATATATATATATATATATATAT
>NC_090763.1:30747879-30749927 GCF_036898095.1 Palaemon carinicauda
CACTAAGTTATTTGAATGAACCAATTTCTTTGCACCTGACCAATTAATAGTGTGACTTTTATCTCTAACGTGAGCAAAGAGTGCATTATTATCTTGAGCCTATCTGAAACTTTTCATATGTTGTTCAATTCTCTTTTCTAGGGCTTTACCAGTTTGACAAATATAGAATATTTCACAAGCATTGCATGGAATACGATATACACATCCTTTGGTAATGTCAGGAGAATTCTTTATTAAGGCTGTTTTTATTGTATTGTTACTCTTAAATGTTACATTTACATTGAAATTTTTTCAACAGTTGAGGAATTTCTTTAAAAGAATTACAATGAGGCAGTACACGTAAATTTTGTGTGTTGTAGTTTTTTTCTGTTATCATTACCGAAAAAAAAAGTATTTTTTGCTGTTCTTAGTACATCATCTAACACAATTTCAGGGTACTTCAGTTTTTTACCTACTGCTCTAATCTCATTTATTTCTTACAAACTATCTAAATGGCTGGTAAATGAGCTGTCACCTATTCTTGGGACTATATCGGGATGCTCTGTGAAAAATAATGAAGATTTTATTTTTAGGTTAAGGAGGTTTGATTTTAATTATAATTTCAAGTTAATAAGCTTTGATGTAAAATCACTTTTTACGAAAGTTCCTGTGGATGAATTGTTAGAGTTTTTTAAAGACGAACTCGTCAAACATACGTTTACTGTGGATACGGACTCTATTCTTAAACTTTTAAAATTGTGCATAAAAGGTTGTAGGTTTACTTTTAATGGTGAATTCTTTGAACAGAAATTTGGTATGGCAATGGGCAATCCTATCTCTCCTTTGTTAAGCAATATTTACATGGAATTTTTTGAGACCAAGTACCTACCTAGGATTCTACCTGCAGGTATCTTCTGGGTCAGATATGTTGATGATATTTTTTGTGCTTGGCCCATTGATAAGGATGAAAAAGCTTTTCTAACAGCCTTAAACACTGTGGTACCATCTATTGAGTTTTCATTGGAGATAGAATTCGATAACAAGCTTCCCTTTTTAGATGTTCTAGTATTTAGACAAGAAAGGTCTTTTAAATTTACTGTATATAGAAAACTTACGAATGTTAATTCGTATATACATTTTTATTCTAATCATCACCCATCAACCAAAATGATGTTTTTTTCATCCATGTTTTTACGGGCACTGCGGGTAAGTTGCCCTGATCTCCTTGAAGCTCAGCTTGGGAAAATTCATGAAATAACATCTATTTTAAAGTACCCATCACATTTCATAAACAAAGCCTGTAAAAAGGTAAAGAAAACTTTTTATGGCTTTGTTAACAACGATGATTTTAATGTGAATAACCTCCTTGTTTTACTTTTTTTCAAACAGTTTGTACCTCTACCTGGAATTTTAAAACCTTTTGGAATTAATGTAATTTTTAGAAACAACACACTCAAGAATATATTCATAAAAAATTCCCCAAAACAGATTAACGGATGTATATACGAAATTCCATGCAATCAATGTAATAAACGATATATTGGTCAAAGTGGCAAAACACTAGAAACTCGATTAAAACAGCATAAATATAATGTAAGAACGGGAAACATCGCCAGCAGTCTTTTTCAGCATATAAATGATTGCAACCACGCTATTAATTGGAAAGCTGCTAAAGAACCTATATTTTGCAAGGATTTTGTTAAAAGAAATATCATTGAAACAGTTTTAATTATGAAAAATTTCGAAGATCTGTTTAACACCAGTTCAGGTATGTACAAACTGGATGAATTTCTTGTAAACAATATTTTTAAACAACTAACTTTTAAGTAATTTGTAATTTGCTCATTTTTTTCTGTATTACGTCATCACAGAGGTTTCTTTGTATTCTAATTGTATTTTTAAACCATAAGACCGTGAAGAGGTGTAATAATAACACGAAAGCGCTTGTCCAATCTTCGTTTCCTTTTTCCTCCCGGCCTGCTGTCATATATATATACGTATATATATATATATATATATATATATATATATATATATATATATATATATATATATATATGTGTGTGTGT
>NC_090763.1:30750427-30767927 GCF_036898095.1 Palaemon carinicauda
AAGACCTCTCACAGTCATTTTCGAGAGACTATGACAGTCCTTCTTTCCTTCAAGAAAGTCTCCCCGCATCGCTCGATCCACATTAGGTTGGTGCTGGACAGCGGGGGAGTTGTGAGATACTTGAATCGACAAGGATCAAGGTCGCCACCTCTCAACCAGGTGATGTTGGCCATCTTCCGATTTGGGGGAAGAAGAAATGGTACCTGTCAGTAGTTCACCTTTAAGGAGTCCGCAATGTGACAGCGGACGCTCTATCCAGGTTCACACCGATAGAGTCGGAATGGTCCCCTAGACGCAGGACCATTCTCCTTCATTCTGAGTCAAGTCCCAGAACTGCGGCTAGACCTCTTTGCGACGAAAGACAACAAGAAGTTGCCCCTGTATGTGTCCCGTACGAGGACCCCCTTGGCGGAAGCAGTGGACGCGATGTCCCTCGACTGGAACAGATGGTTCAGGATTTATCTGTTCCCTCCTTACAACCTTCTGTTGAGGGTCCTCAACAAACTGAGATCATTTAAGGGAGTAGCGGCAGTAGTGGCCCACAAATGACCAAACAGTGTGGGGTTCCCTCTGCATTGGAACTACGATTGGAGTTTCGTCCGCTACCAGATCCAGTTCTGACCCAGTGAGTCCAGAAGTCAATTGTCTGCGCTTCATCACAGAAAACCCGGACCCAGCAGCTCATGATTTCTTTCCTTAATCAGGTGAGAAAGTGTTTCGGGATTTCGAAAGCCAGCACGGACTTCCTAAAGGATTATAAGTGCAAACCTTTTATAAGGCAATATGAGTCATCTTGGAGAGAATGGGTAGCCCTTGTCAGACGAAGATTCCGCAGGAGATCACGACGGACTTCTGCTTGTCTTTCTTCATCCATCTCCATGGTTATGGATCGGTAACTAACACGATTTTATCATGTAGGCCTGCTTTGACAAGACCCATTCTATATGCCTTCCAGGTCGACCTCGCTAACGAGATCTTTTATAAAAGTTCCGAAAGCCTGCGCTAGGCTCAGACCTTTAGCACCTCCAAAGCCCAATTCATGGTCTTTAGAAAAGTTCTTCATGTTGCTTCACTGTTGAACAATAAGGAGTGTGCGTTAAAGGATTTGACCCATAAGTTATCCTCCTTTTTGCACTCGCGTCCGGGGCCAGGGTTAGTGAGATCATACCCCTCTCGAGAGAGGAAGGTCGTGTTCAGTCCCTGGATGGGTGAACTGAACCTATTTCCGGATCCTACGTTTCTCACCAAGAACGAGTTACCCACCATCAGGTGGGGTCCCTGAAGAATCTGCCCTCTGAAAGAAGATGCATCTCTATGTCCAGTAGAATGCCTAAAGGTCTATCTTCGTAGAACTTCAGACTTCAAGGATGGCCATCTGGCCAGGGGAGAAACGTCAGGCTCAAAATTTATTACTGAAATAACTCAGGGCGAAAATCACATATCTTATTCGCAGAGCGGATCCTGACTGTTCACCCACAGGTCACGATCCGAGGAAAGTTGCTTCATCCTTAAACTTCTTTAGTTGTAGGGATTTTGGACATCTTCGTTCGTACACTGGCTGGAAGTCTTCCAGAGTGTTCTTTCGTCACTATGCGAAGCAAGTGCAGCAACTAAGAGGTTCTGTGGTGGCAGTGGGTTGCGTCGTTAACCCTGCTGTTTAACTCTGCGAGGAACAGTAACTTAATTGGGACAATTAATTCCAGGGTGAGTATGTAGTCACATGTTGTACTACATACTATGTGAGGGTACTGGGTGACCCACGTTGACTGTTCCACTTTCAAAGGTGAACCCAGCATAAGTGCAAACATGCGTGCCGAGCGTTTCTAACGCTAATGCGACTGATTAGTAAAACAGACTTTTGACTTTGATACTTTGGTATCTTAAAAGTGGCTCCAATGTTTTTTCTTTCAGACAAACAAATTGCTGTTTACTATCATACTTATGCTTAAAGTTTTAGTTATCCTCCTCTTATATATAAATATATATATGAGTGTGGTTAACCTGTTTGTTTATTGTCTGTCAATAAACTGGTTCTTGAGAACCTTGCGTCTCCTTCACCTGTGAGCATTCATTCTATGTATATTTACCCGGGGATAATTCTAATAGAATGTTCCCTTATGCAAGCTAATATTGCATTGGTTTATGCTTCCCCTTAGCTGGAGGACTCCATCCCATAAAGGGATGGTGGCGGATTTACGAGTTTCCTCCTAAGCGGATATGAAACTTTGTCCAATACGTGTTTTGAGCGGAGGACTGGTCGATATTTCATATTGACACAGTGATTCTTTTCGAACTTCGCTTTACCCAGTATGGGGTGAGACCACTATACTCGCTTGCCTGGGGTTCATACTTAGATATATGTACTCTTCGAGACTTTCCCAGAGTCTAGTAAGACTCTTCCCTGTTGGGGGCAGGAAGCTCTATCATGGTTTATGATTAGTTGAAAAGATGTATGACGGTAACATCTTAGGTCTCTAGGTCGCGTCGACTGGGGGAAATATTTCTGAGGAGTACGGCACATTTTGAGAATCCACAGATACAGTAATGCTCTGGTATACTTCCATCAGGACGACATGGCTTGAGCCCAAAAAACGGATTTTGAGCGAAGCGAAAAATCTATTTTTGGGTAAGATGGCCATGTCGTCCTGATGGACCCGCCCTTCCCTTTCAATGAAAGGGCCGTAGGATCCCTCCCTACATACAGTATCTGTAGCACCTCGTGTTTCGCTACAAGGAATGCAGATGGCGCCAGAATCGGCGCAGGGCACGCTTACGAAACGGGAGAAGAGAGGGCCTTACGAACGGCTCTCCCCTTTTCTTTCTCGTTTTCGTTTTCTTGCCATTTGACCCCTACGAAGTGTTAACTCTATTCGGGGTATAGATTGCTATGAGGCGTGTCAAGAATACGTCCACTGATATTTACGATATCCCTAAGGTCTTTTTTAGGGATACTCGCTCCAGGAGTTAGAATTCTGGGTACCTTAAGGTAAATTCTCTGGGAATATCGCCGTAGTTGTAATATACCCTAGGAAGCTGCCTTTAAGGAACTTCCATCAGGACGACATGGCCATCTTACCCAAAAATAGATTTTTCGCTTCGCTCAAAATCCGATTTTAAACAACTAACTTTTAAGTAATTTGTAATTTGCTCATTTTTTTCTGTTTTACGTCATCACAGAGGTTTCTTTGTATTCTAATTGTATTTTTAAACCATAAGACCGTGAAGAGGTGTAATAATAACACGAAAGCGCTGGTCCAATCTTCGTTTCCTTTTTCCTCCCGGCCTGCTGTCATATATATATACGTATATTTTTGGGCTCAAGCCATGTCGTCCTGATGGAAGTTCCTATAGGGTAGCTTCCTAGGGTATATTACAACTACGGCGATATTCCCAGAGAATTTACCTTAAGGTACCAGAATTCTAACTCCTGGAGCGAATATCCCTCCTGAAAGGGATATCGCGACATATCAGAGGACGTATTCTTGACACGCCACATGGCAATCTGCATCCCGAACAGAGATTTCATCTCGCAGGGGGGCGATTGGCAAGAAACGAATTCGGGAAAGAAAAAGGGGAGCCGCTCCCAAGGCTCCCTATCTTCCGATTCGTATGCGTGCCTGGCGCCAATCCTGGCGCCATCTGTATTCCTTTTTGCGTAGCTTAACAACTCGGTGTTTTTTCCTGTGTTTCTCGCAAATCTTGGCTTTATTCTACTTTTCATGGCTTCTCCGTCTTCGTCGGCCTCTGATAAGTTGAGTACCATGTCTTTTATGTATAAATGTAGGCTCTTGGTAAATTTTTGAGTGATTAATAGGATTAATCTTTGTTACAAGAGCCGTAGCCTACCGGAGGCGTCATGGACGCTGTCGCTCGCTAGGTATAAGTTTAGTTAGTCAGAGCGACATTCCCGGTTGTTTTGCTTTAATAAATTTTAGCTATTTAGCATTACATAGGATTTCCTTTCGTGCTTAGTATTATTTTGGCGAAGTATTCGCCATTCTGGCCTACGCTAGGCCATGTAGCCTAGTCATTTGGTCCTAGTACTTCATGCATGATTTTGGTTTTTCCGAGTGTAATGAAATTTTATTGAAGCTTTAGGCTATGTTTTATACATTTAAGATTGTGTGGAATATTTCCAAGATAGTATACGAGTGAGTTTCGGTGATTTAGGTAATCGATTCTCTTGGTGCCTAGGCTAAGTTGCTTATGGAGCCTTAGTATACTTTCTCATACTCCCCGGTTGCTTTCTTTTCTTCGGAGAAGGTATGCAATCCCTTTCCCTCTGTTTAAGCCTTGGGCTTATCCCTAAGTGGTTTTTTCCAAATTAATTTTCGATAAAACTATACTGGGGTGTTACTGTACCTTCCTGTTCCAGTAAGTCTGGTTCAAAGAGGGACAGAACAACAGAGTTTTTAGTCTGAGTCTGTGCTTGTCTGGCTTGGGGTAGAGTCTCCCTCGCTGGCCTGACACAGACAAAGGTGGCTTAGCCTCCTTAGGTCACTACCGAAGGTTTCTGTGGATATGATTCCTTCTTTTGTGATCTACCAGACTAGTCCTTGTTGCTGTTCTCGGGGGAGGATAAGTTTCTTTCCCTGGGAGTGGCAACACCTTCCTTGCTTTGATGCTCTGGGAGCTGGCAAGTATTGCTGGCCTCCCCCCTTAGATCTCCCTTAGGCTAAGATAAGTTTCTTGGCTGCGGGTGATCCGTCACTAAAGCAAGGTTGGTAGGACCCTCTTTTGTCCCTTCCCCCTCTATCTCCGTAATGGCCTAGCCATTACAGTACTGTACGTCGTTCTACATCTGGACCTAGTATAGGTTAGGATGTGGAATTGACTCAGCCCCCTGCCGGCAGAGCTACCGGCCGGCAAGGGTCTTATATTTTGAGTGCTGCCCGGACCTCCCTTGGTCCCTTATCCATGCCTGCCTGTAGAGCCAGACGGCATTGGCCAGGAAGCCTGAATTAGATTCTCCCCTTCCTTATTTGCACTCTTTCGGATTGCCGGGCTTGGAGGTAGTGTACACTCTTATCCCGGCATCCATCCTATTTTTCTTCTAGTGCTGTACCCGACCCGGCTGCCGGCCTATGAGGCCGGCAGCTGGGCAGGTGTAGTCCTCTGGTTCTTTTGCTGCCGGCTGGCATCGGTCCTGTACCTTTGCCGGCCGGCTAATGTCAGCCCTTGTCTGCCGGTCACCAAGAGTGTGGCCAGCAGCTGGGTACTACCTTGTGTAGTTGCCGGCCGGCAGCCATTGCCGGCCGACATTGGCTGTTGCCGGCCGGCAATTGCTGCCGACCGGCACATGCATTTGAACCAGAGTTCTGCCGCCTTATAGCTGTTAAGTAGTATACTTTAAAGCTAGTTATGGTGTGTGCCGGCCGGCACGTATCCTCCTTTACTGTACTAGTATTCTTCAGTATAACATATACAGTAAGAGGAAAACTATAGTATGGGTTTTGGTACAGCACTGTGTGTTCTAACACTTTTGTGTTTTCTTGCACAGTCCTTTGCTGTTGCCCTACAGATAGGAAAGTGAGTTCTTTCCTGTCTATTATCCAGGATTTTAAAATCATTGCTTAGGTGTGAGCTCCACCTGTTTCCTCTGGAAACTTTGCATTGGTTACTCTAGAAGAGATTAACCATTTGATTTTATTATCTGGAAGGCTGCAGCAATGGGTTGTGAGGGAAACACAAGTGTGTGTCTTTCCTTTCTGAATTGTTATGCTATACTATGCATATCCAGTGATACATAGTTCACTTGATACTCATGGAAATTTCTTCTCTTTACAGAAGGACCCTCCGAAGTGCGGAAGTGCTTTCTGCAACGTCCGCAGCAAGAACCTCTGCGGACATGAGTTTTGTAGGAGACACGCAGCATGCGCTGTCTCCAAGGATGATCTCCGGTATTGGGACCCTCAGGTATGTACTGTGTGCACTAACCTGATTACTGAGGCCTTTGATTCCCCTAGGACGGCGGAATCAAGGGATATAGCTAGGAAGAAGCTTCGTACCTGGGTAAGGGGCTTCCAAAAGAACACTTCTGGCCCTTATCTTCCAAGTGAGAAGATGAAGGCGTATCTTTTCCCTAAGGCATCAGCTGATGCAGTGATTCCCCAGCCTCAGGAGGAGATCCCCCAAGTTCAGATCCAGGTGGATGCTGAAATCGCGGTCGCGATGCAAGACATCCAGTTAGATGACAGGATGTCTGATGTGGACGAGTGTCTGGAGGAAGACCTCCTGGCAGAAGCCCAGGATGAAGTACAAGCCCCAGACGTTGTAGAGGTAGAGGTCGACGAGGTGTCGGCTACTCCGGTTCAGATTCCGGAGCCTATTCCCTCAACATCGGCCGGTCTCCCAGTAGAGCTGGGACAGGCCCTCTCTTCTATTGTTGGAATGATCCAACAAATGCAGGAGAATCAGGAGAAGGCGGCTGCAATGGAACTGCGAATGCAGTGCCTTGCAGAATCACATGGGCCCCAGAAAAAGCTCAATGTGAAAGACCTTCCCTTGTGCTCAGATGCTAACCCATGGAGGTATGCTGAGCACATGCCGATGACGACTGGAAAGATTGTCATCTCGGATAAGCTGGGCTCAGTTCCCCTGGAGGAGGTGGAATTCTGGCCCAGCAAGGCATCATATCCGGACTGTTATGTCCGGCTGAGGAAGGAACCAGCTTCAAAGGAGGAGACAGAGCCGAAGGAGGTCTTAGTGATGGACCATGCTAAGGCTCAAGCTCTACTTTCATCCTCGATGAAAGAGAGGGGCTTCTCTAACTCAAAGGTAGCCGCATTGAACAGGAAGCTCCCTTCCTTTGTGTCCTCGCCTACTAGAGCCTTTCCCTTTTTACAGAAAGGGTTTGCGGCTGTACTAAAAGCAGTCGAGGTCGGCAAGCCTTGCCCCTCCCTAGAGGAGTGTAAACCCTTGTCGCTGGCCCTGCCTATGGACCACAAAGACTGGAAGGACGTCCATCTTACGTTCTCAGTTGGAAAGTTGGAGGCTGATATTGCCGGACGTCAGTTCAGCGAGGACCTCCCTAAGCTGTCTGACTTTCTTTTGCGAAGAGAGTTCGAGACAAAAGAAAGACTGGCTGCCTCAATGTCTCTTCAGACTACTCTCGAGACGATGGCAAGTGACCCCAAGGTCCATGAAATGTTCATGGTGGTGGCCAAGACTCATCTGGCCACAGTGACGAAGGACCTTTATGGCTTCGTCAAGGCAAGGAGAGCTTGAAGGGAGTTCGTGTTCACCTCGGCTACGGTGAGGCACGAGCCAAGGAAACTAATCTCCTCCAACATTTGGGGAAAAGACCTTTTCCCTACCGACTTGGTCAAAGAAGTTGTTGATAAAGCCGCCTTGGAGAATAGAAACCTTCTCCAGAAGTGGGGTCTGGCTATCAAAAGAAAGTCTTCCCCGGATGAGGGTCCTCAACCAAAGAGGAAGACTATGAGGACTAGGCTACCGTCTCGGCTAGCCAAGCCTGTTAGACAGCAACAGCAACTGCAATTGCCATTGCCCCCAGTGCCCCAGATCGTGGCACAAACCCCGACCACTTTTCAGTGGGTACCCCAGGCCGTGTCGACACAGTCCACGGCATTCACCCCAGCGTTCGAAGGGCAGTCTACTTCCTTTCGAGCAAAGCCTAGAGGAGCAGCCAGAGGCTCGTCTAGACGCCCCTCAAGGGGAAGGGGATTCAGGGGTGGTCGTGGTCAGGAAGGCAAGACCTCAGGACGGCAGTCCAAGTGAGGTGATACCGGTAGGAGGGAGACTTCTGAAATCTCGGGATCGGTGGACCTTCGATCCCTGGGCCCACAGCCTACTCAAGAATGGACTGGGCTGGAGCTGGTACAGCACTCCACCCACGTGCCTTCGGTGTTTCCAACACTCCACCCCCGAAGGGTGAAGCCCATCAATTTCTAAGGGAGGCTGTTTTGTGTTCCCAAGAAAGACTCGGAAAAGCTCAGAGTCATTCTGGACTTGTCGCCACTCAACAAGTTCATAGTGAATTGCAAATTCAAAATGCTAACACTGCAACACATAAGGACCTTACTGCCCAAGAGGGCATATTCCGTCTCTATAGACTTGTCAGACGCCTATTGGCACATTCCAATCAGCCATCGACTCTCCCCCTACCTAGGGTTCAGGCTACAACGAAGACTATACGCCTTCGGAGCCATGCCATTCGGGCTAAACATAGCCCCAAGGATTTTTACGAAGCTTGCGAGCGTAGCTCTCAAACAATTACGCCTAAAGGGAATTCAGGTAGTAGCCTACCTGGACGACTGGTTGGTGTGGGCAGCATCCGAGACAGAATGCTTGCAAGCTTCCAGTCAAGTGATCCAGTTCCTAGAGTACCTAGGCTTCAAGATCAACAGAAAAAAGTCTCGACTTTCTCCATCTCAAAAGTTCCAGTGGCTGGGAATCCACTGGGACCTTTTGTCACACCGTTTCTCCATCCCGGCGAAGAAAAGGAAGGAGATAGCGGGTTCTGTCAAGAGACTTCTAGATTCCGAAAGGATATCAAGACGCGAGCAGGAGAGGGTACTGGGCTCTCTCCAGTTTGCTTCGGTGACAGACCAAGTGCTAAGAGCACAGCTAAAGGATGCAATCGGAGTTTGGAGAAGTTATGCATCATACGCGCGAAGAGATCTGAGAAGACCAGCCGCTTCGGCTAAGTACTCTTCTCAGGCCTTGGTCCCAAGCCAGACATCTAAAGAAGTCGGTTCTTCTTCAGCCACCTCCCCCGTCGGTGACGATTCACTCAGACGCCTCGAAGGAGGGATGGGGAGGTCACTCTCATCGGAAAAAAGTCCAGGGGATTTGGTCCAAGCTATTCAAGACCTTTCACATAAAACTTTCTAGAAGCTATGGCAGTGCTCCTTACCTTAAAGAAAGTCTCCCCGCGTCACTCGATCCACATAAGGTTGGTGATGGACAGCGAGGTAGTTGTGAGATACTTGAATCGACAAGGATCGAGGTCACCACCTCTCAATCAGGTGATGTTGGCCATCTTCCGATTGGGGGAAAAGAAGAAGTGGTACCTGTCGGCAGTTCACCTTCAAGGAGTCCGCAATGTGACGGCGGACGCTCTATCCAGGTTCACACCGATAGAGTCGGAATGGTCCTTAGACGCAGGATCATTCTCCTTCATTCTGAATCAAGTCCCAGAACTGCAGATAGACCTCTTTGCGACGAAAGACAACAAGAAGTTGCCCCTGTACGTGCCCCGTACGAGGACCCCTTAGCGGAAGCAGTGGACGCAATGTCCCTCGACTGGAACAGATGGTCCAAGATTTATCTGTTCCCTCCTCACAACCTTCTGTTGAGGGTCCTCAACAAACTGAGATCCTTCAAGGGGTAGCGGCAATAGTGGCCCACAAGTGGCCGAACAGCGTGTGGTTCCCCCTGGCATTGGAACTGTAGCTGAAGTTTGTACGCTACCAGATCCAGTTCTGACCCAGCGAGTCCAGAAGTCAACTGTCTGCGCTTCATTACAGAAAACCCGGACCCTGCAGCTCATGATTTTCTCTCCCTAGCGGTGAGAAAGCGTTTCGGGATTTCGAAAGCTAGCATAGACTTCCTTGAGGAATATAAGTGCAAATCTACTAGAAGGCAATATGAGTCATCTTGGAGAAAATGGGTGGCCTTTTGTCAAGGCGAAGAATCCGCAGGAGATCTTGACAGACTTATGCTTATCTTACTTCTCCACCTCCATGGTCAAGGATTGGCAGCTAACACGATTTCAGCGTGTAAGTCTGCTTTGACAAGACCCATTCTATATGCCTTCTAGGTCGACCTAGGCAACGAGATCTTTAATAAAGTCCCGAAAGCCTGCGCTAGGCTCAGACCTTCAGCACCTCCAAAGCCCATTTCATGGTCTTTAGACAAGTTCTTCATTTCGCATCTCTGTTGAGCAATGAAGAGTGTGCGTTAAAGGATTTGACACAAAAAGTTATTTTCCTATTTGCACTCGCGTCCGGGGCCAGGGTTAGTGAGATTGTAGCCCTCTCGAGAGAGGCAGGTCGTGTTCAGTTCCTGGATGGGGGATAACTGAACCTGTTTCCGGATCCTACATTTCTCGCCAAGAATGAGTTACCCACCAACAGGTGGGGTCCCTGGAGAATCTGCCCTCTGAAAGAAGATGCATCTCTATGTCCAGTAGAATGCCTAAAGGTCTATCTTCATAGAACTTCAGACTTCAAGGGTGGTCAACTATTCAGGGGAGAAACATCAGGCTCAAATTTATCTCTGAATCAACTCAGAGCAAAAATCACATATTTTATTCGCAGAGCGGATCCTGACAGTACACCCGCAGGTCACGATCCGAGGAAAGTTGCCTCATCCTTAAATTTCTTTAATTGTATGGATTTTGAACATCTCCGTTCATACACTGGCTGGAAGTCTTCCAGAGTGTTCTTTCGCCACTATGCGAAGCAAGTAGAGGAACTAAAGAGATCTGTGGTAGCAGTGGGTCGCGGTGTTAACCCTACTGTTTAACTCTGCGAGGAACAGTGTTCTTAATTGGGACGATTAATTCCAGGGTGAGTGTGTAGTTACATACTGTACTACAAACTAAGTGAGGGCACTGTGTTGCCCATGTAGACTGTTCCATTTCCGAAGGGGAACTTAGCATAAGTGCAGACATGTGTGCCGAGCGTTTCTAACGCTAATGTCATTGATTTGTAATACAGACTTTTATGACTTTGATACCTCGGTATCTTAAAAGTGGCATTTAATGTTTTTTCTTTCAGACAAACAAGTTCTGTTTACTATCATACTTATGCTTAAAGTTTTGGGTTATCCTCTTCTTATGTATATATATATATATATATATATATATATATATATATATATATATATATATATATATATATATATATATAATTGTGGTTAACCTGTCTATTTATTGCCTGTCAATAAACTGGTTCTTGAGAACCTTGCGTCTCCTTCACCTGTGTCAATTTATTGGTATAATTGAGCATTCATTCTATGTACCTTATCTGGGATAATTCTAATAGAATTGTTCCTTTATGCAAGCTATGTTGCATTGGTTTTCCTCCTATGCGGATATAAAACCTTTGTCCAATACAAGTATTGTGCGGAGAACTGGTCGATATTTCATATTGACGCAGTGATTCTTTACAAACTATGCTTTACTTAATATAGGGCGAGACCACTATATTAGCTTGCCAGGTATTCATACATAGGTATATGTACTCTTCGAGACTTTTCCAGAGTCTAGTAGGACTCTTCCCTGTAGGGGGCAGGAAGCTCTAACATGGTTTATAGTTAGTTGAAAAGATGTATAACAGTAACATCATAGGTCTCTAGGTCTAGTCGACCGGGAAAAATTACATCCGGGGAGTACGGCACGTTCTGAGAATCCACAAATACAGTAATGCTCTGGTATACTTCCATCAGGACGACATGGCTTGAGCCCAAAAAACGGATTTTGAGCGAAGCGAAAAATCTATTTTTGGGTGAGATGGCCATGTCGTCCTGATGGACCCGCCCTTGCCTTTCTAAGAAAGGGCCGTAGGACCCCTCCCTACATACAGTATCTGTAGCACCTCGTGTACGCTACAAGGAATACAGATGGCGCCAGGATTGGCGCCAGGCACGCATACGAATCGGAAGATAGGGAGCCTTGGGAGCGGCTCCCCTTTTTCTTTCCCGAATTCGTTTCTTGCCAATCGCCCCCTGCGAGATGAAATCTCTGTTCAGGATGCAGATTGCCATGTGGTGTGTCAAGAATACGTCCTCTGATATGTCGCGATATTCCTTTCAGGAGGGATATTCGCTCCAGGAGTTAGAATTCTGGTACCTTAAGGTAAATTCTCTGGGAATATCACCATAGTTGTAATATACCCTAGGAAGCTACCCTATAGGAACTTCCATCAGGACGACATGGCCATCTCACCCAAAAATAGATTTTTTGCTTCGCTCAAAATCCGTTATATATATATATATATATATATATATATATATATATATATATATATATATATATATATATATATATACATATATATATATATATATATATATATATATATATATATATATATATATATGTATGTGTGTGTGTGTGTAAATCATGTGTAAAACAACATTTATATGTAAGTCTATGTATGTGTCTGTATATGTATACCAGTATGTGTACACGTATATATATGTTTATGTATATATTATGCATGTTTGTGTATGAATGCCTGTCTGTGTATACGTATGTATATGTCTTTTTATATATTTATATATAGATGTTTTTTACATATACATAGAGTTTTGCTTATGTATTTATATAGATAAGGCTACCGTTATTCATATAAATAAACTGTATTGAAAGTCAAAAACAAGAATTTACCTTTCACCAGAAATTACCCTTTTTGGCATGTGTCTAATGAGGTTGGATCTCCGCCCAGTAAACACCTGAGAGGCCCAGGTAGCTGGTATGTGAGCGTCATTGTTCTGTAAGCCTCTATATGTATGTTCGTACGTTTACTTTCCCTATAAAATGTAAAAAAACCTCTCTCAATAAATCAGTCTTCTGAAGAAGTAACACGAAACTAGTTGGGACTTAATCGTATATTTCGTCTTTTCATTTTCTCTGTGGTTCTTCTGCATCTGAGCATCAAGTTTTACTGCGATTTTATATATATATATATATATATATATATATATATATATATATATATATATATATATATATATATATATATATATAAATTGTAATTATTTGTCAGTGAGCTGCAATACACCTGAAAAGTATCTCTCTCTCTCTCTCTCTCTCTCTCTCTCTCTCTCTCTCTCTCTCTCTCTCTCTCTCTATATATATATATATATATATATATATATATATATATATATATATATATTATATATATATATATATGTATATATATATATATATATATATATATATATATATATATATATATTTATATATATATATATTTATATATATACATATATATATATATATATATATATATATATATATATATATATATATATATATAAATTACAATTATTTGTCAGAGAGCTACAATGCATATCTCTCTCTCTCTCTCTCTCTCTCTCTCTCTCTCTCTCTCTCTCTCTCAATTGCAATTAAATGTCAATGAGCTACTATGCACATGAAAAGTAACTCTCTCTCTCTCTCTCTCTCTCTCTCTCTCTCTCTCTCTCTCTCTCTCTCTCTCCATGGCAGCAGTTGGTGCCGTATGTCTGGTATTTTAAAGTGCACGATATTTAATCTTTATATCTCTGGGTCTTCTTAGGAACTGCACTTTCTGGCATAAAATTTGAATTTCAAATAATCTCCAAATGCTTAAGGCCTTGCAAAGGGGGAGGGGGAAGGTCCACCCGCTCACTCGTAACCCACCCCTCCCCGAAAGCCAGGTTTGTATCTCCCCCTTTAATCCGGCCGTATTTAGTTGCACACTTTTAAATTTCCAGTGAAAATTCGCGGATGATTGGACGAGGGAGCTGTTGTAAGCGAGATAAGGGGAGGTAAAGATAGCTTATATTTATGGGAATCATTGGAATTTAGACGGGGAAGAAAATTGCCTATTTACTCAATATTTTTAACTTCATATTACAGTGAGATGCTTATGAAATATTTCTCTGTGAATTCATGCATCAATATTAGGGTTGTGGTGGCCGATGTGGTAGCATCCCTGACTAGTGAACACCAGACTGGGGTTTGACTCTCGCTCAAACTCGTTAGTGTCTTTGGTCGCTGCAACCTCACCATCCTTGTGAGATAATGATAGGGTGTTTGGGAGAGCCTTTAGGTCTATCTGCTTAGTCATCAGCATCCATTGCCTGGCCCTCCTTGGTCTCAGATTAGGTGGAAAAGTGGCTTGGGCGCTCATCCTTTGTATATATGGTCATACTATAGGGCACTGTCCTGCTCGATAGGGCAATGTCACTGTCCCGTGCCCCTGCCATTCATGAGCGGCCAAAGAAAGCAAAAATGTATGTGGATATTCAAAATGTATCAAAAAATACCTACTTTAAAACATATGCCTTAATACTGCATATATTGCAATAATACACATGTGTTTTTTTTCTTTTTAAAAGTAAAATGAAATGCTTAAAAATGTTTCCCAGTTATATAAATTATTACAGCATAAATCGAATATAACTCCCTCGCCTCTTTGTATTTATATTATGACATGATGCTTTTAATTTATTTCTCAGTAAACGCTTGAATTAATACTGCTTTTATATTTCTGCAAAACACACCTATCTTTTTCATATAAAAGTGATATGTTTGTATAATATTGTTCAGTAAAACTAAGTAAATTTTGTTGCTCATGTGATTCAAAATGCATATATTACTATACCCTATTCTTCCAATCACTGTGATAGGCATAAAAAGATTAGTATTTGTAGGAATTAATACCGCATGCATTTTTGCCATCATCATTAAAGGAGATACCTATAAACGATTCCTCTGTAAACAAATGTATCAATATCGCATTTGATGAGTGAAGGGTTCTTCCGAGAATCTATAAATCTGGGGGTGTTGTATATGATACGAATAGTCGATGTATTTTTCATCATGTCTTCATATCAAAGTTCAATATCGATATGACATGTCTTATTAATTGCATCGAAACAGAAATTTTTATTTCATTCCCATCATACTGAGACGGAGATAAACAAAATGTAATTGGAATATAGTATCTGTGATTGCATGCACGGGCGCGTAATAATCTATATACTTATTACTTCCCTATTACGGTGGATTTGTAATAACATTTTACTTGGTTTTTCTTGGCATATTGAGAGAGCGCTGAAGTATTCCTTATTTACTGACTATAAGTTTCATATTTGGTATATCAGAAATTCATTATTTTTAGATTTCCTTCATGTCTCAGGGAGAGGGGATGCCATATCTGTCTGTATTCTTATAAGGTTAAACGTATTTAAAAACCTAGTAGGTCCTTTGAGCAGATTGAAGAGACAAAAAAAAGTTATTTGTAATAATATATACAATAATTATTACAATTACATTTGAGAAATCTATATATGAAGAGGGACGAACCAACAATTCAAGAAAAATGGATCATAAAGAAGTTAAGATATTTATAGATAACATAATTTTTTTTCTCAAACTGCGATGATAATGATCGTCTAAGCAAATAAAAAAAAATAGAAAGAAGAATAAAGTGAAGTAAAGATAGATAAGGCAAGTGTGAAGGAGGGGAGTGAAAACAAATATTCTTTGTGGATGAGGGGAGACGGGAACAATGGAAGGTTACATACCCTAGAGCCATAGTCTATGATATCAGAGTGGAGAGAGAGAGAGAGAGAGAGAGAGAGAGAGAGAGAGAGAGAGAGAGAGAGAGAGAGAGAGAGAGATGAATTTATGACATGGCTTTGCAGCGGGCCCGAGTACGTCATTCAGCGACCAGGTGCAACTCGGGGAGGGGAAGGGGAACCTCGTAGTTGCACGATAAAGCTAAAGGTAAAAGAAGTTGGACAGCAAGATTGCTGTAAGTAGAAACTGGGGCTCAAGTAAACGGATAAACAGGAGAGAGAGAGAGAGAGAGAGAGAGAGAGAGAGAGAGAGAGAGAGAGAGAGGCGAGGTTAATTTCATACAAAAATTATGGTTTTAGTTAAGCGCTTCACTGAGATAAGAAATAATTAACACGATTCAGATTCAAAATTAAAATTATTTATTATTATTATTATTATTATTATTATTATTATTATCATTATTATTATTATTATTATTATTATTTCGCGGAAAATTATAGTTAACTCTGTAACCTTTATATTGCAATTGAGCTTCTCAATTGTTTTTATCTCAGCAATACAGCATCCCGCCAGTATCTGTGCTATATTGGACATTCATGTAGTGAGCAAAATACATAAAAAAAATTCTAAAATTCTTCTGTAAAAAGAATAGAAACAATGAAAATTTGGAGTTGTCAAGAAAGGTTGGTTACAAACACATGTACCTAAATAAATTACCAACCTCTTCTTCCTAACTTGCGAGTATATAGCGGACAACTTAGGAGCTAAGATATTGTTTGTCTATCAAAAATACAAGGTGGGTCTACAATACCATGAGCAAGAAGGTCCAATAAAATATTTTAATTTTACGGAAACAAAACTTCAGGAAAACATAAATGAGGGATTTCGAGTTTCTCATTACTCTGCTTGCTTCCAGACACATCAGCCAAAAGAATTGGGTTCTTCCTTGAACAGTAAGTAACAGCTAGTACAGTGGTAACGTGTTTGCCTCGCATTCTCGTGGCAAGAGATCGATCCCCGCCCAGGGCCGTGAGTTTAAGCTGTTTACTGGGGAGGCTACTGCTGTGGTAGGGCACCACAGTGGGGGGTTGGGCTTTCCCGGCTGACGTTCTGGTGAGCCTCTATTCTGATGGAACTGAAACCAGACACCTTTAACCAAAGGATGAACTTAAAAGTCTATACCAAAAAGTGTAGTTTTAAGCGTAAAGCCCCCCTGACACTTGCACGCATTCGTGGCACGCACTGGCACGCATTGATGCGCGAACTCGCGTGAACGAGCCGTGAAAATGTCGTGAACAGTGCGGAAACTCGCGTGCCAGAGCGTACCAATGCGTGCCATGCGGGCCCAAAACTTTGAAATGTTTAAAGTTTGTGGCACGCATTGGCACGCACTAAATGGCCGTGAACGATGCGCCAACTGGAGTGAACTGGAGTGAACAGTGAGGGAACTGGCGTGAACTGGAGTGAACTGGAGTGAACGATGCGGGAAGTGGCGTGAACTTTATAATGAAGAGAAACAAAAAGGAAACGAAAATATTAATGAAAAGGAAAGAAAAATAAACCTAGTAAATTTTTATATTTGCTGTTTTAATGTGAAAAAAAAAATGATATCTTATTTCAAACTATTTCTATAACTTTATAATGAAGAGAAACAAAAAGGAAACGAAAAAATTAATGAAAAGGAAAGAAAAATAAACCTAATAAATTTTTATATTTGCTGTTTTAATGTGAAACAAAATTATATCTTAAAAATTCAAACTATTTCTATAACTTTATAATGAAGAGAAACAAAAAGGAAACGAAAAAATTAATGAAAAGGAAAGAAAAATAAGCCTAATAAATTTTCATATTTGCTGTTTTAATGTGAAACAAAATTATATCTTAAAAATTCAAACTATTTCTATAACTTTATAATGAAGAGAAACAAAAAGGAAACGAAAAAATTAATGAAAAGGAAAGAAAAATAAGCCTAATAAATTTTCATATTTGCTGTTTTAATGTGAAAAAAAATTATATCTTATTTCAAACTATTTTTATAACTTTATAATGAAGAGAAACAAAAAGGAAACGAAAAAATTAATGAAAAGGAAAGAAAAATAAACCTAATAAATTTTTATATTTTCTGTTTTAATGTGAAAAAAAAATTATATCTTATTTCAAACTATTTTTATAACTTTATAATGAAGAGAAACAAAAGGGAAACGAAAAAATTAATGAAAAGGAAAGAAAAATAAA
>NC_090763.1:30780427-30807927 GCF_036898095.1 Palaemon carinicauda
AAAGGCATGAAGAGAGGTAAAGCAGCAGGAGAAGATGGCCTAACAATTGATTTATCAATAGATGGAGGAGATTTAATAGTAGTAAAACTGCCTGAACCTTACACCAAATATCTACATGAATGCGGTATACCTACAGCTTGGATAAAATTTATCATTATACTAATTTACAAAAAGGGAGAGACAAAAGACCCGAAGAAATACTGTCCAATAACTTTAGGCTCCGAAATATATAAAATATTTACAAAGCTCACATTAGGCCGAATAGAAACACAGCTAGACTTTAATTAACTAAGAGAGTAGGCAGGCTTTAGAAGTGGTTATTCAACAACTGACCATATCAAAGTAATTAACCAGCTAATGGAAAAATCAATAGAGTATTACAAAACACTATGGATGATATTTATAGACTACGAAAAAGCTTTTGTTTTTGTCAAAACTTCAGCAGTAATAAAGCTCTTCAAAAACAAGGAAGAGATGAATCTTATTTCAATACATTTGAAGATATCTATATAGGAAGTACAGCAATCCTAAAACTACATAAAGATAGTATGAAAATTCCAATTGAGAAAGGAGTTAGACCGGGAGACCCTATCTCCCCTAAATTACTCACCACGTGCATAGAAGAAGATTTAAGAATGTAATTTGGGAAATTGTAGGAATTAATATTAATGGTGAATATATTAACAACAAAAGATTGGCAGATGACATAGTTGTGTGTAGTGCATCCTGGGAGGAATTACAAAAAAATATCAAAGATTTGAATAGAGAAAACAGAAATGTGGGACCAAAATTGATTATGAGTAAAACTATGATAATGTTCAATGAAAATGCAGAGACAACAAATAGGAGTTACGGACAAACTTCTAGAGATTGTTAATGAGTATACTTACTTAGGACAGACAGTAAGTGTTTCTCCAGGACACGAGACCGAAATTTACAAAAAAATAAGTATGGGATAGAGAGCATTGGGTAAACAAAATGAGATTATGAAATGTAAAATGTCACCTTTTCTGAAACGAAAAATATTTAATGAGAGGGTCCTAACTTATATATCAGAAACTTGGAGCCTTATTAAAGCCCTAAAACATAAGTTACATACAACTCAAACAGTTATAGAAAGAATAATGATGAAAATAACATTAAGAGACAGACTACACGCAACATGGATACGAGAGTAAAGTAAAGTAGAGGATATTATAACAACATGTAACAAAAAGAAATAGACATGGGCACGTCATATAATGAGACTGATAGACATTAAATGGACATTAAGAATCACAGAATTTGTCCCCAGAAATTGTAAAATAAGCAGAGAAAGTACGAGAAGACGATGGATTGACGAACTAAGAATGTTTTTGGTTTTTGGACTGGCCCAGAATGACTAATAAGAGATGCAAGTGGAAGAACATGCAGTGCACTAGTTATTTCTGATGATGATGTGATGTATGTATATATATATATATATATATATATATATATATATAATATATATATATATATATATATACGTATATATATATATATATATATATATATATATATATATATATATATATATATACGTATATATATATATATATATATATATGTATATATATATATATATATATATATATATATATATATATATATATATATATATATATATATATATATATATATATATCGTAAATGCGGGTGTGCTTGTGCGCTGGTACGTGTATATTATGCTCAAGGCAGACCAATGATGTAAGTAAAGAGCGACAGGAAAAACGCAACATAATATATTCATGACTTACAAGCACAGAATACAAAAAGAAAAAAAAAATTGAAATATTTGCATGCAGGGTCTGACCCACTAAACAAATAAACTTTTCCTTTTTCCCTCCGAGTTCCCTTCCACTCTCCCTCCCGTTCCCCTCCATCCAAGCGGCACCACCCACCCACCCTCCTTACATCTTGAAGTCATAAAAAACGAAGGTACGTGATTTCATCTTTAAAGCCAACATCCAGACCTCAAAAATGCTTTGATAGAAAACACAGCCGGTGTTTGCTTGGTCGAAATTTCAGGCTTCGAGTTTCTTGGAGATTGGAAGGCAAGGCGCCTTTTCGAGATCTCTTTTTGTTGGAGAACATTAATGGAGCAATCTTGGGATTTTTTTCCTTTTCATTTCAAGGCCAAACAACAATGAAGAGACGTTTACATTGCTGTTTTATCTCCTCTCTCTCTCTCTCTCTCTCTCTCTCTCTCTCTCTCTCTCTCTCTCTCTCTCTCTCTCTCTCTCTCTCTCTCTCTCTCTCTCTCGCATGCCTTCATTCCTTTTAAACCTAATCTATCACTCTATTTATCGCTTGTATATATATAACTCGTAATTGATTTCGATCGAGTTATCTCATTTACATCAGCAAGTCTATTTCTATATGAGTGAGGTTGTGTCTCCATCTAATTCCCTTTTGAGCCCTATTTTTATTTATAGAAGTAGGAGTTCCATGTAACTAGATTACTTATTTTCGATCAACCTGGCGTTGCAGAATAAATGAGTGGAAGGAGATGGCCACATTCATATATTCTCCATTAAAAAAACAAAAAAAAAAACTTTTCTATTCATTAGTGGCATTGTTCGTCTCTCGAATCAAGATGCCTTGAGTCCCTCGTCTAAGAATCATCTTTTTCAAGTGCTTATGAGAGGGACTTGACATATTAAATTGGAACCTCTAGATTGTTCCATTTTTCACACACGCCTGCGTCCATAGCCTCCCTTCTTTTACAACACTATACATGCTGTAATATGTGTGTGTGCATGTATTACGGAATGAATAGTGTTGTAAAAGAGGGCATGTTAATATATATATATATATATATATATATATATATATATATATATATATATATATATATATATATATATATATATATATATATATATATATATATATATATATACTGTGTGTGTGTGTGTGTGTGTTTGTACACGCATTACGGAATGAATAGTGCTTTAGACGAAGGGATGCTAACAAAATTATAATTAAAGTGAAAAGGCGGTACTTTTGATAAACAGTGTATAAATGCTCAATGCTCACACATCAAGATCTTTATGAATAGGAAACACTTGTTACCAAAAGGTCAAAAAGAGTAAAAGAAGTTCTTTCCAATGCCAGACCAAGAAACATTTGTGAAAAATCTAATTTCTTTGAAAATGTTATGAAAGGATTGTTAGAACATAACTTGTAGAATAGTCCACGAGAATATGAGGCCGAAATACATTTCATTTATTTGATAATATTTTGGGAAATTTTTTAAGAATAACGCTACCATACGAACCTGTTACCTTTATTCCTCAAGCATCAACAAGATTGGTTGTCAACCTAAATTAACCTAATTGATTCTTTTTGTTTTGAAATTTCCAAACAATTTTCTTGCAATTAATTTCAACTGATTTAATTTTTATACAATAAACGGGGTGTACATATGATAGCGGCCACCTGTATGTATTATTATGTCTAACTTAGAATACGGTAGTGTAAGGCCCCCCCCCCCCCTCCACCGTTAAGTAAGTAGGTAAGGACATGGCTTGTAGGTTAGGTTAGGGGGGGATAGCTTACTGGCCGCTGATATACAAAGGCCCCCAATAAACTGTTGCTTTTAATTCTCCATACTTTTTTATTTGATGTATATTTCATGTTTAAGTATTTTTTTTTTTACTTACAAAATAAAGTATTCTTTCATTAATAGTTAATTCATTTTCCTCATTATATTCACCTTTAATATTCAAAAGGCCAAAACTGGGGCCCCTATTCTTCAAAAGGTCCATACTGGGACCCCTATTCTTCAAAAGGGTTAAGTGGGACCGCCATTCTTCAAAAACCCCATTTTTTTTTTTTTTAATTATATCAAATTTCATTAGTAAATCGTTTTAATTACTTTTATTCGAAGTAAATAAATTTTTACATATAAACAAATTTCATTTGGATATTAAATAATTACTCTCCGTCAATGCATGTGCTATTCATTAAAATCAAGGTACTTCTTTTATCAACTCTACAGATAGGAAGGACCCTTCTAGTCTCCGTCAACGCATGTGTAAATTACGAAGGAATTGTTTAAAGGTAAAAGAAATCCGCAATTTTCAATAACTTTTTAAAAGAATTATGGCATTCCTTTTTGGAAAAATAATACCCAGACAAATAACTGCTTGGATGAATGGATACTATTAAGAATGTGCTAAGCAAACAAGTGGCCGAATAAACAACGAACAAATGGATGGAGATTCGTCCCTAATCTTTGAGGGATCTAGTCATTATTTCCAATCGTAGCTCCTTCGAAAGTAACCCCATGAGATAATGGTCTAAGTGCGACGTATAAATAATATAAAGCTAGCTTTATTGCAATGAAGAAAGCAATAACGTGAACTTATGGGATGTTTGTCATCTTTAATGACTGGCAAATCTCTCTCTCTCTCTCTCTCTCTCTCTCTCTCTCTCTCTCTCTCTCTCTCTCTCTCTCTCTCGTATATTGAAGAATCCTTTGGAGATACATATTATATTGCGACACCATACCCGTTTTTATCATTCAATTGTGTTATACTAAAGAGAATTAATTGAATCATCTTGGAGTTATCATTTAGAAACGGAAGATGCCTGTAGAATATGACAGATTTCAAGAGTATTATAACTTCTATTTGGCTTCTTCTTCTTCTTCTTCTTCTTCTTCTTCTTATTATTATTATTATTATTATTATTATTATTATTATTATTATTATTATTATTATTATTATATCAAAATCCACCCATCGCTAGAACTTTCTTCCTATTTATATTCTTCCTTTTTTAATAGATAAAACATTATCTCTATCCGATATCATGAAAGCTAAAGACAGGTATTTATTATTAAACGCATTTCTAACCGTTCATCAAATCCCCTCTCTCAGGCCAAAGCTCATGAGGTACGAGCATTCAACGGCCGATATGACACTAGCCAAGTCCCTTCGCATGAGAGCTATGACTCTGGAAGACCGACTCGCATTTGGCCGGTATGAAAGGGCTTAAGCGGGACATCTCTGGCGGGATACGGCAGCGAATAGCGCTATTCAGTCAAGAGGATGGGGCACTATACAGAGCAAAGACTCTTTTCAGTCATTTCCCAACTCTCTCTCTCTCTCTCTCTCTCTCTCTCTCTCTCTCTCTCTCTCTCTCTCTCTCTCTCAATGGTGTGGTAGTTCATCTTTTTTGTCTAGATTTTACTGATATTCTTAATAGAGAACTCGTAGAAACCTCATTAATTTTCTTTCTTCCTCTTTCCTGTAGTTACGGAAGTTATGATTACTGAAAATATATTGGCTATTCTCCTCCTTAATCTGCATTTATCTAGCTAACTATATTATTTGGGACGAGTGGATAACTTTGAGAAATTAGTTCTAATGCTGCTGAATAATAACTGATGCAATGATGACCACTTTACTCTGTATTTAAAGTTACTAACAAACATAGATTGAGGGATGAATAAAATGAAAGACTTTTATTATGTAATTTTTTTTTATCACCAGAGCATGATATTACCCAACAAAACGAATCCTGATAATTTTACAATTGAGGAAATAATTCGAGATATGTCTGACGTATTCACTATTCCGTTCAATGGGTAGCTTATATAGACAGATTCAATTTCGTTTGGAAAATGTGAAAATATTTCACAGGTTTCCAATGCGCCTCTTCAGTCATATTAATTACATTTTAAGACCATCTCAACCTTCACATATTAAACCCAGCAAATAATAATTGTAATCGTGAATGTCATTTACGTGAATGAAATGTAAGGTTTCATATAGAAATAGAGGGGCACTTAATAGAGCGCAGACCTCCGCCGCGGCAGCTTATTTCTCAACCTTTTGCTCGACATTGACTTTGGCCTTTCACCTTAACATGTTTTGATTGCCGTGGATTTTTATACACTCAAATATGAACTAAGTTTGAAGTCTCTGTGACAACGATGTCTAAACTTATGCCTGATTACGTGAATTGGAAATTTTGCTTGACCCTGCCCTTGACCTTCCAAAAATTTAATCATTTCCACATTTTTACTTGAGAGTTAATCCCTACAAGTTTTATTACTCTACGATTAAAATTGTGGCCAGGAAGCTGTTCACAAACAAACACACACACGCGCGCTCACACACACACACACACACACACACACAAACAAGCACACAAACAGGAGCAAAAACATAACCTCCTTCCAACTTCGTTAACGAAGGTAATAAATCAGGGATTATCACATAATTACCATTTGCAACGTTTAACGAAGACCGGGAGGAATGATTATGTGTAAAAGGAGATAGGAAGAACTAACTAATATTAATAATATATTCATTGATGTGGTATTATAATTACTGAAGGTCGCTAGTGAACCAGACTCGTCCACTTCTGATTCCCAAAATGAAGTATGAAGAAGCGATTTAAGAAGCAGGGGCAAGGGACAGTGACATTGCCCTATGAAGAAGGACAATGCCTTAGAGGCTGGCCATTTATTCAGCACCCAAGCTCCCTCTCCACCCAAGCTAGGACCAAGGAGGGCCAGGCAATGGCTGCTGAGTATACAGTAGATAGACCTATAGGCTCCCCTAAGCACCCCATCATTAGCTCACAAGTATGGCGAGGGTGCAGCGACCAAAGGAACTAACGAGTTTGACCGGGACTCGAACCCCAGTCTGGCAATCACAAGGCAAGAACGGTACCAACCGGCCACCACTACCCATGCAATTAGGACTAATAGATAATTGAGTAAAGTTGGTTAATTGAATTACAATTACGAACGAATTGTTGATTAGCTAAAGAAATCCGTAATTTCTAATAACTTATAAAAAAAAAAATAGTTTTCCATTTATATATTCAGAACAGTGTTCTTACAAATCTCGCATGAGAGCGAGAAATCCAATTATATGAACTGGTAAAGAACAAATAAGATATCAACATTTAGTCTTATCCTGAAATTCAGTATATGTCGAAGATAAACGCCAAAAAAATCAAATAGAATAAGATATACGGAGAAAGAACGAACGAGAGTAAAATGAAAGGAGTAAACTACGAACTTGGAATTAACAGATATTTCTCATACCCGCACAAAAAATACAAATTTATATCGTGTTTCCGTCACTAGGATTTATTATTATATCTCTATCGATTATAAAGTTTAAATCGTTTTTCCCAAATGTGTTTCCAATGTTTTGATTTTAAATTTTTAAAAAATACAACTAGCTGGGTCACACAAAGTGACTTTTAGAATTTTTCGTGAGTTTATTGTATCTGTGGATAATTAATTCAATTTTTGCGTAAAAAAACTTTGACTTTAAAAATTACAGATAATCATGATATCAGGTTTTTAGTATCAGTACGCACGGGGAAAATTCTTCAATAAACAGGATCTGCAAGATTTTTCTATAGCCTATTTCTATTGTTAAGCCTTGCGCGCTTTGAGCTGAATGTTCCAGCTAGCATCTGCAATCTATTGTTTTTAGCGGGGAATTTCCCGCAGCGTAGAAAATCGATCTTTTAACGGTTAAATCAAATTGTTGTGCGTTTCTCTATTATGCAAACTGTCATACTATATGGGGGATGACTAACTTGAATACGTTTGTATCGGTCACGCAGTCAATAACAAACTCTCTCTCTCTCTCTCTCTCTCTCTCTCTCTCTCTCTCTCTCTCTCTCTCTCTCTCTCTCTCTGTTTATGGATGAATCTCTACAGATTGTTAATAAATATACATACTTAGGACAGACAGTAAGTGTTATAGGTTAACAATGCAGAGTTTTCGGTTAACAATGAGTTTATGAAAAGGAAAACGCTCCTTTCTTTAAAAAAAAAAAAAAAAAAAAAAAGGATTTATATAGGTGGTCCTACCAGTATTAGCTTATGCTTTAGAAACGTAGAGCCTTACTAAAGCTTTAGAGCCTAATATAGTTACAACTCAAAAAGCTAAGGAAAAAATAATGATGGAAATAACAATAAGAGACAGTAAAAGAGCAACATTGATACGAGAGCAAACTAAAGTAGAGGATAATCTAACAACGTGTAGAAAAAGAAATGGACATGGGCAGGACATATAATAAGAATGAGGGGTAATATGGCTAAGATACGAGAAGATGATAGAAAAGCCGTTTTGTCTTTGTTGGTGATTTCAATGCATACCATAGGGAGTGGTTAAATTCTGATTCTCCTACCAATCCTCCTGGCTGAAGAGCTTTAGACTTTGCCTCTGAATCAGGCTGTGAGCAAATCATTAGTGAAGCTACTAACAGGTCTGGTAACTGCTTGGACCTCGTATAGATCGACTCCCCTGGCCCTATAACAAGTAAGGTTGGTTCTCCGGTTGGGACATCTGATCATGCCTTGATTTCATTTGTAGTGAGGACTGAGCAGCCTGAGCCTGTCCCTGATGTATCTTACTCATGTAAGATTTATATGAAATTTTAAGCAGAATGGAATGGGATTTTGCGTGATCATTTAGGCTTGAATTGGTCTCAATTATATAGCAGTGTTGATCCTGTAGTTCCTTTGAATGAGAGTCAAGTCAACATAATTGATAGGTGTATTCCCTTTCGTGTACTAAGGTACCGAGTGAAGGACAAACCATGGTTCAATGATGATTGCAGACGTGCTAGTTTGGAGAAGCAGGATGCTTATCATCTTTGGAAGGGTAACGTATCATATTTGACCCGGAATAACAATACTCAGCTTAGAGCTTTCGCTCAGAGAGTTTATGCTTCAAGTGAAAAAAATACAATTTAACCATAAAAGAAACCCTTTCTGGTACAACCCAGGAGCATAAGTGATGGGCTACCCTTAAATCTGCACTCTTCAGTGTAGATGCAACAGTTCCTCCATTACTTAAACCAGATGGCTCTGTCACTCACTGTCCAAAGGAAAAGACAACCTTTTTGGCAGATGTGTGTGACATCAAGCAGAGTAATGAGAAACTTGAACTTCCTCATCCCTGTTTTCCTGAGGCTAGTTTAGCTTTTCGACCTCGTGAAATTAAAACTCTCTTAATGGACCTTGATGCTTATAGAGGTGTAGACCCAAATGGTATCTTTTTTTTTTTTATAAAGACTGCAGATTTCTCAACTCCAAAGATATTTGTTATTTTACGCAAGTTACCAAGAAGAGGAGCTTTTAGCACTTGTTGGAAAATAGGTAATGTTACTCCACTATATAAATGTGTTTGTGGTAGCTCAAGTCCAACTGATTACTGCCTAATCTCTATAACTCCCATATCATCTAAAAATTTTGAACGTCTTTTGGCAAAACAAAAGGTAGTCATCTGTTCCTTAGTTTGCAATTTGGTTTTCGTAAAGGCCTTAGAGCATGTTATACATTAATTGTTGTCAGGAAGTTTGTAAGATTGGCATTGATTTTAGTGCTGCTTTTGACCCTGCTAATCATGATGGCTCTTTTTTCAAATCAAACAGTTGGGAGTGGGTGTGTCGTTTCTTAGCATCATTATTGAATTTTTAAGTAATAGATCCCAAAGAGTTGTTGTTAATGGGCACCAATGTGATATCTGGTGTTCCTCGGGGTAGTATTCTCGGCCATTACTTTTCATACTATATACACATGACATGTGGTTGGTCTAGAAAACAAGCTTGTTGCATATGCAGATGATGCTACTCTTTGCATCAATTCCATCTCCCGAATGTAGATCTGGGTTTGCTGAATCTCTTAATAGAGATCTAGCTAAAATTAGTGCATGGTGCAAATTATGGGATATGAAGATGAATCCTAACAAAACTCAAAGTATGATTGTAAATAGGTCAAGGACAGTGGCTCCTTAACATCCGGGTCTCAGTATTGATAATGTTTCTTTAATTTTGTATGATTCTTTTAAAATTTTAGGTGTGATTCTCGACAGCAAATTTACTTATGAGAAGCACATTAGGTCTGTGTCTTCTTCAATTGCCAAAAAAATTGGCTTATTGAGAAAGTCTTTCAAGATTTTTGGTGATCAATCTATTATGAAGTGTTTTAATTCTTTCATTTTACCTTGTTTCGACTATTGTTCTCCTGTCTGGGCTTCAGCTGCTGATTCTCATTTTAATTTGTTGGACAGGAACTTACGGTCTATCAAATTTCTTATTCCTGATCTAGATATTAATTTCTGGCACCATCGTTCAATTAGTTCATTATGCATGTTGCATAAGATTTTTCATAATTCTGACCATCCTTTACATTTAGATCTTCCCGGACAGTTCCATCTTGTTCATAATACTAGGTATGCAGTTACTTCTAATAGTCAGGCGTTCTCCATCATGAGGCTCAACACTACACAGGACTTTAGGGGTTTTATTCCAGCTTTGAACAAGTTGTGGAATGATCTTCCTAATCAGGTTGTTGAATTAGTAGAAGTTCAAAAGTTCAAACTCGCAGCAAATGTTTTTATGTTGAACAGGCTTATATAGGTCTTTTTATAGCTTATATATCAAATATCTGTTTTAATGTTGTTAATGATTTTGAAATATTTTACTTTAATTCTTTATTATTTCTTATTTTTTTTTTTTTAGTTCTTTATATCCTTTCCTCACTGGGGTATTTTTCCCTGTTGGAGCCCTTGAGCTCATAGCATCTTGCTTTTCCAACTAGGGTTGTAGCTTAGCTAATAATAATAATAATAATAATAATAATAATAATAATAATAATAATAATAATAATTGTACATTAAGAATACCTGAATACGTCGCTAGAGATTGGAAAAGAAGCAAGGGAAGGAAGAGAGGACGATGGATTGACGAACAAAGAAAGTTTTAGGGTGTGGTCCAGCATGAAAAGACCTTAAACAAACGCGCGTGGAGAAACATGAACGAGGCTTTTGTTCTATAGTGGACTAGTAACAGCTGATGATGATGATGATGATGATGATGATATATATGAGAGAGAGAGAGAGAGAGAGAGAGAGAGAGAGAGAGAGAGAGAGAGAGAGAGAGAGAGTAAATGTTTAATATGTATTGAAGGAGATAAAATAGACAAAGAAAGTTATAATGAAATTTCCTTACATAACACCTTCCCAGCATGGTATATTCCTTTCTGGTCCGAACTCATTCATTAATTATTTTCTTGAAAGAACTAAATTAAATATGTACACTTCGATGTACTTAATCATGTCATTAAATTCAAATTATATAATTTATTATTCAGACAGTCTGTGAGCTCCTATCCCTTGTTATTGAATATTCAGTATATTCCTTATTCAATTTCATTTTAAAACCATGAAAGCTAACTTGATGCTTCGTAAATTGATGGACTGATACTTCTCTAAAATGAATGTGAATAATGCCCTAGCTGATATGGTCAGTTAATAGTTCATAGATTTTTAACTGTGTCTGGTTTCCTTCTTATTATGATATAAATGATAACAAATATTTATCAATATGTTTAGAAGTCATAAAAATTCTCGTATTATATGCTTATCAGTCTTGAAAATAGTTTAGGAGATATGTTGACATTAATTCATCAACTACTTCCTAAAATGTACGCCAGTTTGCTTATTTCTATATGTAAATTCCATGCACAAGACAGATAGCCAATTAATATTTGTATAACAATTGCTAACAATAACAATAAATTGTTCCATAGCCTCTGTTCCATGGTCTTTCACTGTCTTGGGGTAGAGTTCTCTTGCTTGAGGGTACACTCGGGCACACTATTCTATATTATTTATCTTCCTCTTGTTTTTTTTAAAGTTTTATTATAGTTTATATATGAAATATTTACTTTAATGTTGTTACTGTTCTTAAAATATTTTATTTTCATTGTTAATCACTTCTTTTGTTTTTTCTTCTCCTCACTGGGCAATGTTCACTGTTGGAGCCCTCGGGCTTAAAGCATCCTTCTTTTCCAACTAGAGTTGTAGCTTAGCAAGTAATAATAATAATAATGATAATAATAATAATAATAATAATAATAATAATAATAATAATAATAATAATAATAATAATAATAATACCACAAAAATTCTACAGATGAATTTTACTATCAGTGAACATTACATATTTACTTCAATACATAACCGTAACTAAGGCTCGAGAGTTAAAGGTATTCGTGCTGCCTTTCCCCTGAGACGCTACCAACTGAGCCACGAAACAATCAGTTTTAACAAGCAAGTAATTAGTTCGAATCCTATATAAGGCTGAAAACCTTCGAACATATGAATGTATTTGGGTCTCAAATAATATTTTCTTTAACATTAAACTTATTATGTAACGAAAAGGTTTTCTCGAACCAGAATTCTCTTAGGAGTCTGCCCAACGTTTATCGCTATTTTTGCGTTAAACAATTATTTTAAAATTTTTTGGCATCATGTAAGTGCGATGAGCTAAATAACACACACACACACACACACACACACACACACACATATATATATATATATATATATATATATATATATATATATATATGTGTGTGTGTGTGTGTGTGTTTGTGTGTGTGTGTATCTTTATTCAAAGTCTCCTAAAATTGTATCAAGCAAGTTTTTTTTTTTTATATGATATTTAACTATTGTCACAATGTATTCAGTCAAAATCTGTCCTGCGTCGACAACATTAATCGTAGCGCTACGTAAGACGTATTCCGAAATAATTATATGAAAATGTAAAGAAAAAAGTACAGGGTTTCAAAGTATAATTTTTCTAAAATCATGTTTTTCAAAACCAGAGATGTCCCTCAGAGAATTCTGCATTGCTATTATGATTATTTACTTACAGGCAATAACGTTAAAACGATCGTCTATAGAATATGGCTTTCTATTTATTTTCAAAGAGTCGCCAACTTGACATGAGAAATCTCTCAAAGTTTTATTTTTCGTCCTTCCGACACTTCTTATCACTTAACGCTTATTAAAACTCTCCCCAATGATATGTTGTATGTTTTTAAAGTTTCTAGGGATTCATAAAAGGATTCAGCATTACCTCCTTAGGGAAAAGAGTTTTGGATTGTAAATCTGCCAGTGACTCAACACGCATGTGCGTGTTTGTGAACAGTTTCCTGGCCACAGTTTGAATCGTAGAGTAATAAAACTTGCAGAGATTAACTGTTATTTAAAAAGCTGGAAATGGTTAAATTTTAGAAGATCAAGATCAAAAGTCACCGTCACGGTCAATCAAAATGCCTAATTCACGTAATCAGCCATAAGTTTAGACATCGTTGTCACAGAGACTTCAAACTTGGTTCATATCTGAGTGTATGAAAATTCAAGCCAATTAATACGTGTTAATGTCAAATGTCAAGGTCAAGGTTGAGCAAAATGTCGAGAAATAAGCTGGCGCGGTGGAGGTCTGCGCTCTACTGAGTGCCCCTCTAGTTGTTTATCTATTTACTATATGAAGCTTCCATACCATCGTTGACACCGACACGGAATACATTCCCCCACATCACTTCCATTCCCATTCATCAATCTCAACCAATATCTCGGACTTCCCCTGATGCTGAAGTGGCGTCGGTCTCTCCTGTCGTCGACGCGGCTGTCTTTGATGTCGCATTAAGCCATCACAAGCAGACCATCATTGGCATTGCAGAAACACTCGAGGGTGCAACATCGAGTGAATAATTCCTGCAAGGCAGACATCGAATCATGCCAGAAATGCCAATGATAATTCCATCGCAATGAGCAGATTACGAGATTGTTGCTGTAGAGAGAGAGAGAAAGCGGGTTGCAAGCTTAACAGGAGCTGTTTAATTCCGATTTCGCCTGGATCTCTCTCTCTCTCTCTCTCTCTCTCTCTCTCTCTCTCTCTCTCTCTCTCTCTCTCAATACTTTTTTTAACTTGTTCTTAAAAATGTAATCCAATTGGCGAGAATTGTCTATCCTAGTTTTAAGTAAAAAAAATACACTTACAACTTGCACACATCTATGTTGATCATTAAGTGAAACACGATCAAACACTCTCTCTCTCTCTCTCTCTCTCTCTCTCTCTCTCTCTCTCTCTCACACACACACATCTTAGGTACGGTTGGCTTAATTAATTCCAGTACACCTCATGGGAAGCTAAGGAGACATCTCCCAAGTGTACATTGTAGTAGTTAATATTGTGTTTAGCAAAACAAAAGCAGCTAGGCTTGTAAACACGTGATGAAAAAAGATATATATTTATATTAATTTTACCAAGGGGTGTTTAGAAAACTATTGTTTTTAGGTGAACAGGACTTCGTTAAATTGATGCAAAAATATTCCTTTAAAGGAATGTGCATAAGGTCAGCTACCTATGTTATGCAGGCAGCACTACCAAAAGTTTCTCTTTTGATGAACTCAACTTTACTTGGTAGTAGCTAGGTAGGTTGGCCAGGGCACCAGCCACCCCTTGAGATACTACTGCTAGAGATTTATGGGGTCCTTTGACTGGTCAGACAGTATTACAGTGGATCCTTCTCTCTGGTTACGGTTCTTTCCCTTTACCTACACATACACCGAATAGTCTGGCCTATTCTTTACAGGTTTTCCACTATTTTCATGCACTTGACAACACTGAGATTACCAAACAATTCTTCTTCACCTAAGGGGTTAACTACTGCACCGTAATTGTTCAGTGGCCACTTTCTCTTGCTAGGGGTAGAAGAGACTCTTTAGCTATGGTAAGCAGTTCTTCTAGGAGAAGGACACTCCAAAATCAAACCATTGTTCTCTAGTCTTGGGTAGTGCCATAGCCTCTGTGCCATGGTCTTCCACTGTCTTGGGTTAGAGTTCTCTTGCTTGAGGATACACTCAGGCACACTATTCTATCTAATTTCTCTTCCTCCTGTTCTGTTAAAGTTTATATGGGAAATATTTATTTTAATGTTGTTACTGTTCTTAAAATATTTTATTTTTCCTTGTTTCCTTTCCTCACTGGGTTATTTTCTCTGTTGGGGCCACTGGGCATATAGCATCCTGCTTTTCCATCTAGGGTTGTAGCTTAGGAAATAATAATAATAATAATGATAATAATAATAATAATAATAATAATAATAATAATAATAATAATAATAATAATTCAGCTGTCAGATGTCTCCTTAAGTTCCCATAAAGTGTATCGGAATGATTGACATCAACTGTGCTTTTATAGTTATAGGTAGTAGGTTGGCCAGGGCATCATCCTCACGTTGAGATACTACTGCTAGAGAGTTATGGGGTCCTTTGGCTGGCCAGACATTACTAAATTGGTTACGGTTCACTTTCCCTCTGCCTACTGTACACATACACCGAATGTGCAGATTCTCCTCTGTTCTCATACACTTGACAACACTGAGATTACCAAACAATTCTTCTTCACATAAGGGGTTAACTACTGCACTGTAATTGTTCTGTGGTTACTTTCCTCTTGGTAAGGCTAGGAGAGACTCTTTAGCTATAATAAGCAGCTCTTCTAGGAGAAACACACTTCAAAATCAAACCATTGTTCTCTAGTCCTGGATAGTGCCATAGCCTCTGTACCATGGTCTTCCACTGCCTTGGGTTAAAGTTGTCTTGCTTGCGGGTACAATTGGGCACACTATTCTATCTTATTTCTCTTCCTCTTGATTTGTGAGTTTTTATAGTTTATAGAGGAAAGATCTATTTTAATTGTGTTTCGTGTTTCCTTTTCTCACTAAGCTATTTTCCCTGTTGGGGCCCCTGGGCTTACAGCATCCTGCTTTTTCAATTAAGGTTATGGCTTAGCAAATAATAATAATAATAATAATAATAATAATAATAATAATAATAATGTTGCTTATCTTCATGCTTATTATACTGTCAAATGACACGCAGCTAGTGACAGCCCCCATTGTTACTTTTACGCAAACATCATTGTTTCAGTTCAGACCTATGTTAATTATTGGTGGGAGATTATAGCTTTTATTACCCTTGGCAATGTGTTTAGCACTAACAATACCTTAGACATCGTTTGCCATCCATACCATTAGGTAAATGTATTGGAATAATGGGATCTGGGTCTTCACGACATCACATTACCAATGCATTTAACTTCAGCCAAAACATTCTTAACAGGATGTGGGATCTGCATCAAATTTTTGGTAGGGCAACCCACCGTCATGGCAGTGGTCGTCAAATGTCAACTACACAATGACAAGGTCACTTAGTCACTGTTCAGGCACGACATCCTCCAGTTTAGATAGCCACCTCTTTGCGAAATCTCCTCCTGAACGCCTCCGGTGTGAATACATCCATCCAGACGATACGGAATCATCTCCATACTGCCAGACTCCCCTACAGGAGGGCATGTGCTCGGATCCCACTAATTGTACATCACAGGCGGGCATATATTTTAACTGGGCACATAATTTCTCTGGTCAGTCCCAATATTTTCTGGAGTTCACTAACAGGAAGCAATGGGTATAGCGGAGAGAACATGATCGGTTTAATGATGCCAACATCAGTGAAAACGACCGTTTTAAGGGAAAATCATTATGGTCTGGGAACTCTGGGGCGGGATAAGAAGAAACGGAAGAACAGATCTTCACGACATGAAGATAGGTTCCACGACAGGGGTTAAAAACAGTAATGATATCCTTGATGTGTACGAGAGAAATTTTTTGTGATGCTGTTGGTCTAAATTTCATTTTGATGTACGATAATTCCCGCCACCATCGTTTGAAGGCCTCTCATGAATGGCAGAGGCAAGGGACAGTGACATTGCCCTATCAAGCAGGACAATGCCCCCAGAGCAGTGGTAGGGGAACAGGTGTTGTGGCGGGATGTCAACAAAAACAAACCCCCACACCTTTGATCACTCTTCTTTCAAAATATCCCACAACACAAACTTTCCCCTGACTCTACTTCAAACTGGACTCTTGGACAGAAGGAAAATGAAAACAAAACATAACCTTAACACTATATTCTTAAAAGTAAACGCAATCATAAACAAAAAAAACACTTATCACGAATCATAAACAATATTAAATATAAACTGTAACACCATTCAAATAAAAAAACCCTAACAACTTAAAATTAACACACCCAAAACCAATATTTGTTTATGTGTGGACCACTTTGTCCACACAAGGGCCAACAGTCGTTAAAAGCCCAAAACCACAACTCTGCAGCAACGCCACAATATGGCAACACTTGACACTCAGTCAATACAAAAATGCTTTCATTGATTTAGTCCGTAAGCGTAATCATCATCATCATCATCCTCATCGGTATCATCATCATCAACAGCAATCAGAAGTAAATTCGGTCCGGGTCGTCAACAAATAAATCAATCTGAGCAGTCTTAAAACAATCTAATGCAGGCCAGGTCGTCAACTAAAGATCGGCATTCAAAAATAACTCTCCAAAGGAGGAATCGCGGCCTGCCAAAAAAAAGAAAAAAACGCTTACGAAAACTCCTAACTAAACTAAACTATCGCACTATAATCAAAGATAAACAATAAACTTTCTATCACTCATGAACGCGCCTAACAAAATAAATAAAAACAGTACTTACTCAGAATATAAAAAAAAAGCTTCACAGCCGGCTTTCGAAGAGCAAAAAAATACACAGCCGACTTCTTCTATCGTTCGATATCCAATGCTTTCGCCCAAGACATTCATCATCACCCTATCCTAGCTAAAAAGTAAACAAACAACCTCAATTATACCAACAATCTTTCCAACTTCAACCAATCATTCGCTAATTACCCTTTCCTCAGCGCGCACCGCGGACACACAAAACACGCACACACAAACGCACATACACACATACTCTCTTGCGCACGCGCGATCTAACAAAACGAAGCAAATGAAATTCTCTCTCTCTCTCTGACGAAACTAAAGCAAATAAACACGCTTTCTTTCTTTCTTGCGGTTTGACAAACTTAAGTAAATAAACACTCGCTCACACACACACACACACTCTCTCTCTCTCTCTCTCTCTCTCTCTAATGACAAAGCTAAAGCAAATAAAATGTCTCTATTTAACAATACTAAAACAACTCTCTCTCTCTCTCTCTCTCTCTCTCTCTCTCTCTCTCTCTCTCTCTCTCTCTCTCTCTCTGTGACAAAACTAAAGCCAATACTGTAAACACTCTCTCTCTCTCTCTCTCTCTCTCTCTCTCTCTCTCTCTCTCTCTCTCTCTCTGACAAAACTTAAATAAACACACTCACACACTCTCTCTCTCTCTCTCTCTCTCTCTCTCTCTCTCTCTCTCTCTCTCTCTCTCTCTCTCTCTCGATTTGGCAAACAAAAATAAATTAAAATAAAATTAATCCTCCACAGTGTAAATTACCCTAAATGGTGTAATTTAGACATTTTTAGAGGTAATGGATGAATGAATTTGAAAATTCGAGAAAAGGAATGCACTGAAGAGCACAGAATCTTTAAAATTACGGAAATGAGAAATAACAGTAATTATATTGCTTGATATCAGATGCTAACACTCTCTCTATATATTATTGCAATAGTCTTAGAATCTATGTATAATATATTAAACTGTTTGATAAGTCTGTCACTCAATTAGTAGGTGATTTGCATTATAGTTAAAAAAATAGTATGGTTTCTTAAAACCAAATTTGAAAGGTTTGTGATTGATCAAAAACACAAACTTGCAGACAAGTTTAAAAAATAAACTTAGCTAGGGTTTCTTCCATGCTTAGATGCTATTCTTGAACATGTAAATGTGCTGAATAAGATATTACAAGGAAAAAAATAGCCCCATCCAAGCAACGGAAAAAATTCAGTACTGTATTTGTAACAAAGCTTCAGCATTGGAACCAGAAAGCAAATGCCAATAAGACTGCTGTCTTTTCAAACCTGACTCAGTTCATGGAAGACTTGTGGCTGCATTCTAAGTGACATGTAGGAGCTGGCCACAAGGCACCGGCCTAAACTTAGGAACATGTTTTGTGACTACTTTCCGGAGCTTGATTTCCATACTGTCAGCTGGGTCGTAAATCCATTCGCATGTGAATTGGCTGATTTGCCCGATGAGCATGAAGAGTTTGCAGAAGACCTTATTGAACTTCGTTCCAAAACTGAAACTAGCAAGGAATTTAAGACCTACGAAACCTGAAAAGGCATAAAATAAAACTGAACTATTGGAAACAACTAACAAAAAGGCTGCTACTTTTCACAGAAACTTTATGAACAAAGTTTTTCTACCCTTGTAAATCCAAACACAAAATACAGAAACTATTTGTACCCTGAAGACAGCATCCAAGTGGTAGTGACATAAAAAAGAAAAAAATCCCTTATATTGAGTTTGCTGTAATAGAGATGAAATCGTATAATATTTCCAAAACCTGAAGAGCTGATATCAACAATATATTCAAGGTTTCAATATTTTATTCTTTTTTATAGGTTTTATTTGTGTGGCAGAAACGGTAAAAAAATTTTCCTCAGAATATTGGATTAAATATAATTTTCCTCTTTTGTTTTCGTATGATTTTGAAATACGTGATAGTCAATCATTTTACTTGTGAGTCATGTAATGCTAAAAAGAGTGACTTATTTCTGTTTATAAATATATAATTTTATACGATTTTTGTTGTACCATTTCTATACCAAAGAGATACTTTTACTTTTTGATAATAGATGAAATAATTAATTAAACATTATCTATATATAAATGTGGAAGCTTATCATCCACGAATTCTATAAGGAAATTGGTTTGTCCCACAGAAAACTTTAAAACCAGGGGTAAATTCGTTCTATTATAAATTTTCTTGGGTTATCACCCAAAAAAGTTACCCAACCCCTGTCCTAGAGACTAACCAAAATACAAATGATCAGCATCCAAGCCCCCTCTCTACCTAAGTTAGGACCAATGGCTGCCGATGACTCAGCAGATAGACCTGTAGGCTTTCCCCCCACCCACCCCCATCCTAAGCTCACAAGGAATGTGAGGTTACAGCGACCAAAGGAACAAACGAATTTGAGTGGGACTCGAATTCCAATCTGACAATCACCAAGCAAGGACCTATCATCAGGCCACCACAGACCTAATGAATCGCTTCCTAGAACACGAGACGGTTGTCCGGATGGAATGGCCAGTGCGTGTGGAACATGTTGCAGGTTGCCATAGCCGGTCGTGTAGCAGACCCCACGACCCTTAAAGAGCTCGGAATTGGCCTCATAGAAGAATGGCAGAACATTCCCATTGCAAGCACTTGGGCTTGCATTGACACTATGATCCGAGGTTGCCAAGGTATTGTTAAAGCAAAGAGAAGACACACCCACTATTAACATTAAATTTTGGTGATGTATAGACCGAAGGACAACTGTCTGTTTATAGTTCATCTTTGTTAATCTTTTTTAAGGTGAAATACAATTTTCTCTAGTAATTTAATTATCCACAATTAATATAAATAAAGTTGAACTTTCAATAACTTTCTATATTATGAAAAAGGTTAGCTTTTATTCCTACTCTTGTTTTATGATTTCGAACATTTATGGGTGATATACTGGTCTTAGAACATGTGACCCTTATATATACACACATATATATATATATATATATATATATATATATATATATATATATATATATATATATATATATATATATATATATATATATATACATATAAATATATATATATATATATGTATATATATATATAAATATATTTATACATATGTATATATACATATATATAAATGTATATATATACATATGTATATTTATATATATATATATATATATATATAACGGATTTTGAGCGAAGCGAAAAATCTATTTTTGGGTGAGATGGCCATGTCGTCCTGATGGAAGTTCCTATAGGGTAGCTTCCTAGGGTATATTACAACTACGGCGATATTCCCAGAGAATTTACCTTAAGGTACCAGAATTCTAACTCCTGGAGCGAGTATCCCTCGTGAAAGGGATATCGCGACATATCAGAGGACGTATTCTAGACACGTCACATGGCAATCTACGACCTGAACAGAGATTCGTCTCGTAGGAGGGAGATTGACGAGATACGAATTCGGGAAAGAAAAAGGGGAGCCGCTCCCAAGGCTTCCCTATCCCCCGATTCGTATGCGTGCCTGGCGCCAATCCTGGCGCCATCTGTATTCCTTGTAGCGTACACGAGGTGCTACAGATACTGTATGTAGGGAGGGGTCCTACAGCCCTTTCTTAGAAAGGCAAGGGCGGGTCCATCAGGACGACATGGCCATCTCACCCAAAAATAGATTTTTCGCTTCGCTCAAAATCCGTTTTTTGGGCTCAAGCCATGTCGTCCTGATGGAAGTGTACCAGAGCATTACTGTATCTGTGGATTCTCAGAACGTGCCGTACTCCCCGGAGGTAATTTTTTTTTTTTTTCCCGGTCGACTAGACCTAGAGACCTAAGATGTTACCGTTATACATCTTTTCAACTAACTATAAACTATGTTAGAGCTTCCTGCCCCCTACAGGGAAGAGTCCTACTAGACTCTGGAAAAGTCTCGAAGAGTACATATATCTATGTACGAATACCAGGCAAGCTAATATAGTGGTCTCGCCCTATATTAAGTAAAGCATAGTTTGTAAAGGACCACTGCGTCAATATGAAATATCGACCAGTTTTCCGCACAATACTTGTATTGGACAAAGGTTTTATATCCGCATAGGAGGAAAACCAATGCAACATAGCTTGCATAAAGGAACAATTCTATTAGAATTATCCCAGATAAGGTACATAGAATAAATGCTCAATTATACCAGTAAATTGACATAGGTGAAGGAGACGCAAGGTTCTCAAGAACCAGATTATTGACAGGCAATAAATAGACAGGTTAACCACAATTATATATATATATATATATATATATATATATATATATATATATAAGAAGAGGATAACCCAAAACTTTAAGCATAAGTATGATAGTAAACAGGGCTTGTTTGTCTGAAAGAAAAACATTAGATGCCACTTTTAAGATACCGAGGTATCAAAGTCATAAAAGCCTGTATTACAAATCAATGACATTAGCGTTAGAAACGCTCGGCACACATGTCTGCACTTATGCTAGGTTCACCTTCGGAAATGGAACAGTCTGGATGGGCAACACAGTGCCCTCACTTAGTTTGTAGTACAGTATGTAACTACACACTCACCCTGGAATTAATCGTCCCAATTAAGACCACTGTTCCTCGCAGAGTTAAACAGTAGGGTTAACACCGCGACCCACTGCTACCACAGATCTCTTTTAGTTCCTCTACTTGCTTCGCATAGTGGCGAAAGAACACTCTGGAAGACTTCCAGCCAGTGTATGAACGGAGATGTTCAAAATCCATGCAATTAAAGAAATTTAAGAATGAGGCAACTTTCCTCGGATCGTGACCTGCGGGTGTATTGTCAGGATCCGCTCTGCGAATAAAATATGTGATTTTCGCTCTGAGTTGATTCAGAGATAAATTTGAGCCTGATGTTTCTCCCCTGAATAGTTGACCACCCTTGAAGTCTGAAGTTCTATGAAGATAGACCTTTAGGCATTCTACTGGACATAGAGATGCATCTTCTTTCAGAGGGCAGATTCTCCAGGGACCCCACCTGTTGGTGGGTAGCTCATTCTTGGCGAGAAACGTAGGATCCGGAAACAGGTTCAGTTCTTCCCCATCCAGGAACTGAACACGACCTGCCTCTCTCGAGAGGCTACAATCTTACTAACCCTGGCCCCGGACGCGAGTGCAAATTAGGAAAATAACTTTTTGTGTCAAATCCTTTAACGCACATTCTTCATTGCTCAACAGAGAAGCGAAATGAAGAACTTGTCTAAAGACCATGAAATGGGCTTTGGAGGTGCTGAAGGTCTGAGCCTAGCACAGGCTTTCGGGACTTTATTAAAGATCTCGTTACCTAGGTCGACCTGGAAGGCATATAGAATGGGTCTTGTCAAAGCAGACTTACACGCTGAAATCGTGTTCGCTGCCAACCCTTGACCATGGAGGTGGGGAAAAAAGATAAGCAGAAGTCTGTCAAGATCTCCTGCGGAATCTTCGCCTTGACAAGAGGCCACCCATTTTCTCCAAGATGACTCATATTGCCTTCTAGTAGATTTGCATTTATATTCCTCAATGAAGTCTATACTGGCTTTCGAAATCCCGAAACGCTTTCTCACCGCTAGGGAGAGAAAATCATGAACTGCAGGGTCCGGGTTTTCTGTAATGAAGCGCAGACAGTTGACTTCTGGACTCGCTGGGTCAGAACTGGATCTGGTAGTGGTACAAACTTCAGCTACAGTTCCAATGCCAGGAGGAACCACACGCTGTTCGGCCACTTGTGGGCCACTATTGCCGCTACCCTTTGAAGGATCTCAGTTTGTTGAGGACCCTCAACAGAAGGTTGTGAGGAGGGAACAGATAAATCTTGGACCATCTGTTCCAGTCGAGGGACATCACGTCCACTGCTTCCGCTAAGGGGTCCTCGTACGGGGCACGTACAGGGGCAACTTCTTGTTGTCTTTCGTCGCAAAGAGGTCTATCTGCAGTTCTGGGACTGATTCAGAATGAAGGAGAATGATCCTGCGTCTAAGGACCATTCCGACTCTATCGGTGTGAACCTGGATAGAGCGTCCGCTGTCACATTGCGGACTCCTTGAAGGTGAACTGCCGACAGGTACCACTTCTTCTTTTCCGCCAATCGGAAGACGGCCAACATCACCTGGTTGAGAGGTGGTGACCTCGATCCTTGTCGATTCAAGTATCTTACAACTACCTCGCTGTCTATTACCACTTTATGTGGAACGAATGACGCGGGGAGACTTTCTTTAAGGTAAGGAGCACTGCCCTAGCTTCTAGAAAGTTTTATGAGAAAGGTCTTGAATAGCCTGGACCAAGTCCCCTGGACTTTTTTCCGATGAGAGTGACCTCCCCATCCCTCCTTTGAGGCGTCTGAGTGAATCGTCACCGACGGGGGAGGTGGCTGAAGAAGAACCTGACTTCTTTAGATGTCTGGCTTGGGACCAAGGCCTGAGAAGAGTACTTAGCCGAAGCGGCTGGTCTTCTCAGATCTCTTCACGCGTTTGATGCATAACTTCTCCAAACTCCGATTGCATCCTTTAGCTGTGCTCTTAGCACTGGGTCTGTCACCGAAGCAAACTGGAGAGAGCGCAGTACTCTCTCCTGCTCGTGTCTTGATATCCTTTCGGAATCTTGAAGTCTCTTGACAGAACCCGCTATCTCCTTCCTTTTCTTCGCTGGGGTGGAGAAACGGTGTGACAAAAGGTCCCAGTGGATCTTAGCCACTGGAACTTTTGAGATGGAGAAAGTCGAGACTTTTTCTGTTGATCTTGAAGCCTAGGTACTCTAGGAACTGGATCACTGACTGGAAGCTTGCAAGCATTCTGTCTCGGATGCTGCCCACACCAACCAGTCGTCCAGGTAGGCTACTACCTGAATTCCCTTTAGGCGAAATTGTTTGAGAGCTACGCTCGCAAGCTTCGTAAAAATCCTTGGGGCTATGTTTAGCCCGAATGGCATGGCTCCGAAGGCGTATAGTCTTCGCTGTAGCCTGAACCCTAGGTAGGGGGAGAGTCGATGGCTAATTGGAATGTGCCAGTAGGCATCTGACAAGTCTATAGAGACGGAATATGCCCTCTTGGGCAGTAAGGTCCTTATGTGTTGCAGTGTTAGCATTTTGAATTTGCAATTCACTATGAACTTGTTAAGTGGCGACAAGTCCAGAATGACTCTGAGCTTTTCCGAGTCTTTCTTGGGAACACAAAACAGCCTCCCTTAGAAATTGATGGGCTTCACCCTTTTTCTCCAACCGTTCTTGAACGTACTCCTCCATAACGGGGGTGGAGTGTTGGAAAAACCGAAGGTACGGGGGTGGAGTGCTGTACCAGCTCCCGCCCAATCCATTCTTGAGTAGGCTGTGGGCCCAGGGATCGAAGGTCCACCGATCCCGAAATTTCAGAAGTCTCCCTCCTACCGGTATCACCTCACTTGGACTGCCGTCCTGAGGTCTTGCCTTCCTGACCATGACCACCCCTGAATCCCCTTCCCCTTGAGGGGGGTCTAGACGAGCCTCTGGCTGCTCCTCTAGGCTTTGCTCGGAAGGAAGTAGACTGCCCTTCGAACGTTGGGGTGAATGCCGTGGACTGTGTCGACACGGCCTGGGGTACCCACTGAAAGGTGGTCGGGGTTTGTGCCACGATCTGGGGCACTGGGGCAATGGCAATTGCAGTTGCTGTTGCTGTCTAAGAGGCTTGGCTGGCCGAGACGGTAGCCTAGTCCTCATAGTCTTCCTCTTTGGTTGAGGACCCTCATCCGGGGAAGACTTTCTTTTGATAGCCAGGTCCCACTTCTGGAGAAGGTTTCTATTCTCCAAGGTGGCTTTATCAAAAACTTCTTTGACCCTGTCGGTAGGGAAAAAGGTCTTTTCCCCAAATGTTGGAGGAGATTAGTTTCTTTAGCTCGTGCCTCACTGTAGCCGAGGTAAACACGAACTCCCTACAAGCTCTCCTTGCCTTGACGAAGCCATAAAGGTCCTTCGTCACTGTGGCCAGATGAGGCTTGGCCACTACCATGAACATTTCATGGACCTTGGGGTCACTTGCCATCGTCTCGAGAGTAGTCTGAAGAGACATTGAGGCAGTCAGTCTTTCTTTTGTATCGAACTCACTTCGCAAAAGAAAGTCAGACAGCTTAGGGAGGTCCTTGCCGAACTGACGTCCGGCAATATCAGCCTCCAACTTTCCCACTTAGAACGTAAGATGGACGTCCTTCCAATCTTTGTGGTCCATAGGCAGGGCCAGCGACAAGGGTTTACACTCCTCTAGGGAGGGGCAAGACTTGCCGGCCTCGATTGCTTTTAGTACAGCCAGAAACCCTTTCTGTAAAAGGGGGAAGGCTCTAGTAGGCGAGGACACAAAGGAAGGGAGCTTCCTATTCAATGCAGCTACCTTTGAGTTAGAGGAGCCCCTCTCTTTCATCGAAGATGAAAGTAGAGCTTGAGCCTTAGCATGGTCATCACTATGACCTCCTTCGGCTCTGCCTCCTCCTTTGAAGCTGGTTCCTTCCTCAGCCGGACATAACAGTCCGGATATGGTGCCTTGCTGGGCCAGAATTCCACCCTCCAGGGGAACTGAGCCCAGCATATCCGAGATGACGATCTTTCCAGTCGTCATCGACATGTGCTCAGCATACCTCCATGGGTTAGCATCCGAGCACAAAGGAAGGTCTTTCACAATGAGCTTTTCTGGGGCCCATGTGATTCTGCAAGGCACTGCATTCGCAGTTCCATTGCAGCCGCCTTCTCCTGATTCTCCTTCTGCATTTGTTGGATCATTCCAACAATAGAAGAGAGGGCCTGTCCCAGCTCTACTGGGAGACCGGCCGATGTAGAGGGGCTTGAACTTCATCCTGGGCTTCTGCAAGGAGGTCTTCCTCCTGACACCCGTCCACATCAGATATCCTGTCATTTAGCTGGATGTCTTGCATCGCGACCGCGACTTCAGCATCCACCTGGATCTGAACTTAGGGGATCTCCTCTTGAGGCTGGGGAATCACTGCATCAGCTGATGCCTTAGGGAAAAGATACGCCCTCATCTTCTCACTTGGAAGATAAGGGCCCGAAGTGTACTTTTGGAAGCCCCTTACCCAGGTACGAAGCTTCTTCCTAGCTATTTAAATGTCTCATTAATCAGGTTAGTGCACACAGTACATACCTGAGGGTCCCAATACCGGAGATCATCCTTGGAGACAGCGTATGCTGCGTGTCTCCTACAAAACTCATGTCCGCAGAGGTTCTTGCTGCTGACATTGCAGAAAGCACTTCCCCACTTCGGAGTGTCCTTCTGTAAAGAGAAGAAATTTCCATGAGTATCAAGTGAATTATGTATCACTGGATATGCATAGTATAGCATAACAATTCAGAAATTAAAGACACACACTTGTGTTTCCCTCACAACCCATTGCTGCAGCCTTCCAGATAATAAAATCAAAATGGTTTATCTCTACTAGAGTAACCAATGCAAAGTTTCCAGAGGAAACAGGTGGAGCTCACACCTAGGCAATGATTTTAAAATCCGGGATAATAGACAGGGAAGAACTCTGCTTCTTGTCTGAAGGCAACAGCAAAGGGCCGTGCAAGAAAACACAATAGTGTTAGAAGATACAGTGCTGTACCTAAACTTTTACTATAGTTTTCTTCTTACTGTATATGCTATACAGAAGAATACTAGTTCAGTATAGGAGGATGTGTGCCGGCCTGCCTTTGCCGGCCGGCACACACCACAATTAGCTTTAAAGTATACTACTTAACAGCTATAGGGCGGCAGCCCTCTGGTTCAAATGCCTGTGCCGGCGGCAGCAGCTGCCGGCCAGCAACAGCCAGTGTTGGCCGGCAATGATTGGCGGCCAGCAACTACACAAGGTAGTACCCAGCTGCCGGCCACACTCTTGGTGACCGGCAGACAAGGACTGACATAAGCCGGCCGGCAAAGGTACAAGACCGATGCCAGCCGGCAGCAAAAGAACCAGAAGACTACACCTGCCCGGCTGCCGGCCTCATAGGCCGGCAGCCGGGACAGGTACAGCACTAGAAGAAAATAGAATGGATGCCGGGATAAGAGTGTACACAACCCCCCGA
>NC_090763.1:30812927-30815427 GCF_036898095.1 Palaemon carinicauda
GCGCGCGCACCCACACACACACATACACACACACTCTTATTTTATTTTATTCCTTACTTGTTACAAAATCCAGTTTGATTATACAGAAATTTGGCTGCCATCCCCTCTCTATCCATCATTACACATTACTTTAGCGATGTTTCGGGATTAGTACTGGTTAAAACTGGGAATTAGGAGGGAATGCAGTTAATGAATGTTTGGTTCAGTTGTGATATGGCATCTTTTTTTTCTCTGTCCTTTTGTATCTGTTACCTCCTTTATCTTTCCCAATATTTGAGTGTAAGAGATAGTGACCGAACTAGTCACTTATGTTTGATTTGTAGATAACAAAGTGAATATCGACTCGATAATGTGACATTATTCTTGTTGTAATACCATTATTCATGACAGAAACTGCAGCGTCCAATCATCATCTTAGCTCGAAGCAACTACTACTCTATTGATTTCTTTTGTTTTGATTTCTTTACGATCTATAATGGAAGGTTACTTAATTAGCCGTAAGACTCTAGTATTAGGGTAATGAAATTAGAGTAGTAAGATTTGGGATAAATTTCCCGAGTACAATTCTTGTAACTTGTTATGATAAATCCTCAAGCACAGACATGCAACGTCTCTTTAATGATCGGCTACTAGTTTACAGCTATATGTGTGGCACTTACCACCCTTGGGAAACATTTGAGAAAATCTTCGCTATGACTTTATATATATATTTTTCTTATGCTTGTTTATGCAACATTTGACATCATATACTCTCTAATATCACATACGATGTAATACCCACCATTTTTCTAATGTTTCTTGGGTAAGTAATGAATAACGTTTTGCAGAATATTGTAACCTAAGAATCAAACTATCCATCAGTGGATATATACATTGATCCCGTTTGTGGTTCCTTCACCTTTCAAGATTCTGACCCATTTCCGTGACAAAATTACGACTCCAAGAAACTTTCTCCCCACTATTTTTCCCCCTACCCACTTTTCACCCCCACCTAATAAGCAAACAAATCTTTAATCACACGAGCTAAGCAATTATTTTACTCAAAATAAACAGTATATTTCAAGTGAAACTATATAATAAAAATTGCAATCCATCTAAATTTAAGTTGCTTTCTTATCGTTGTCTTAGACAGTTTATTTATTTATTTATTTATTTTTGCAACCATGTCCCTCTCGTATATTTCTTCCTTGAAAGGAAAACCAAGTGACAAAGAAAATTACATAAACGAGAAGCATAAAGACAATGTGTTAAAACAAGAACCAATCGACGTGGTGAAAAATTCACAATGGTTGTCGTCTCCGTTTTCACAATGACTATAATTCAAGTAAGCCGGTTATACTTGCTACCGTTAGTAGTCCTTCACTTGCTTTACCTAATGAGGAATTGAGAGCCAAAGAGGTATAAAAGACATGAGAGACAAAGTGAAGAACTCCGAATGCTATTCAGTCTTCTATTACTCCGATTCACACTAATCTATGGAAATTGTGTGGGACCTTCCCAAGAATGAAACTATGGCGCGAGCAAAAGTTACGTATATTAGGCGCAGATACTCGTCAAAGAAATGGAAAAAATATGCAGCTATCGAAAAAAAAACAGTGGGAAATTATAAAATGGAAGAATTGTAAAATTTTTATTAGTGTACTTTGATAACATATTAAAATCACTATCCTTAATTGTAGAAAAAGGTAACAACTCACAATAAAATAAACAAGGCAAAAAATCATAACATTGAAATGTATTGGTTGGGCGGAGGGTGTAATGTTGATGTAGTGATAATTTGGAGAGAGAAGATTTGGTGGGGTGAAAATCCAGTTGAGTGGAAATTTAGTAGAGAGAATTTTCGGGGTGGATTTTTGGGAGGGTGGCGAGTTAGATTTTACGGGTCACCGCTCCCTTGATACTTGTAGATGGCCGGTACACTTTTCATCGTGTGTAAATTATTCACATTGAAAACATCTGTGTAAACTTGAATGTGAGATCAGTTCAATGAAACAATTGCATTTGCAGACTGCATTCCGCTATAAATCTCTCGGCATGCGTTGCATATTTTCATTGCATGCGTTACATATGTTCATTGAATTCCATTTCTGAAATAAATTAAGGATATCTCCAAATACTAAAACATTAGCTCTATGCAAATGATATACTTCTTAAGTGTACAGTACATGAAACAAAGCTGCGGCACAGAATTTTCTAATCACGTCCAATATATGTCTCTCACTGCTCACAGTTCAGTGCATTTTGTGACCAACCTCACTCCAGAAATAAAATGACTGAGTCTCCTACCATATAATATCATTGATAGCTTATCTCAATCATAATTATGATTCTGAGTTATGCATGCTATTATGCTTTAGTTTACCGTATAGTAGAATGAAGACTGAATTTTATGATATAAGTCCTGGCATCACAAACAGGATAATGTTTAGGGAGACATTTGCGGTAATGAGCGAAATTCTAAGCAACGAGGAAGCGCGCGTGCACGACCATTGAACAATTT
>NC_090763.1:30820427-30837927 GCF_036898095.1 Palaemon carinicauda
ATAGTTTATATACGGCATTTCTGTTTTGACGTTGTTACTTTTTCAGGATGATTTATTGTTAATCTATTCTCATCATTTATTTGTTTCCTTATTTCCTTTCCTCACTGAGCTATTTTTCCCTATTGGAGCCCTTGGGCTTATAGCATCTTGCTTTTCCAACTAGGGTTCTAGCTTGGCTAATAATAATAATAATAATAATAATAATAATAATAATAATAATAATATAGTTTCTCGTACAAACATTTGATGTTCTCGCATTTGGAGACAATAAATGCATGTCCCATCTTAGTCTTCCCGAGACTCTGCGTAGTTTGACAGTTCAATATTCTTGATGCCATGAACATCAACGATTCCAATTTGGTTAAAGGCTTAGAAACCCTTCTCCCACTTTCGAAGAAGCAATACTATGATTCGTGAAATTATCTCTCCACATTGTAGTTTCCGCATCAATACAATCAATTTAAGATTGATTAAAATTAACTGACCGGTGTTCTCTCTCTCTCTCTCTCTCTCTCTCTCTCTCTCTCTCTCTCTCTCTCTCTCTCATACATACGCAATTTGTGATCCATAAATTGACACTCTCTCTCTCTCTCTCTCGCTCTCTCTCTCTCTCTCTCTCTCTCTCTCTCTCTCTCTCTCGTTCCTTCACATGATTGTTCCGGAATATGAATATGGATGTTGCCAGAGCTTTTGCGGTATGTGTGCTATTGAGGTCTAACGCCATTAGGATGCAACCATGTAGCACTAGTTAGCATGCAATATTGGCCCAGACAAAGGGCTCCGTCGAACGGATTTGTGTGCATTACGAAGTTTGCAGTCGCATATTTGTAATTGGATGGAATTTTAAAAACAAGCTGCTAACTGATATTTTTAGAAATGCTCAAGCTTTGGAATGTATTAGATTGTTTTATTTTGGTATTTTATCATCTGCATCATCCTCATCATCATCATCATCTCCTCCAACGCCTATTAACGCAAAGGGGTTCAGTTAGATTTCACCAGTCGTCTCTATCTGGAGCTTTTAAATGAATACTCCTCCATTCATCCTCTCCTATCTCACGCTTCATAGGCCTCAGCCATGTTGACTTGGGTCTTCCAACTCTTCTAGTACCTTCTGGATCCCAGTTGAAAGTTTGGTGAGCTAATCTCTCTTGGGAAGTGCAAAGAGCATGCCAAAACCATCTCCATCTACCCCTCACATGATCTCATCCACATATGGCACTTGAGTATGGGATTTAGGATTTTTAAATTTTCTATTGTTTAATTGACCTGGTCACACTGTTTACTTTTTAATCAGGTTCAAAAACTATTCTGGAAACAATGCTGATTCACATAACACACTAACACTAAATATGCTTTCGAAAGTATTTTTGCACAAAAAAAAAAATTACTTTCTGAAACTGCACCAGTTCGCTCAAAACATTTGTAACAAAGAGTATAAGTTAGTTTTCATGATTTCTGAAATACTCAAAAAGAATTTATGATTTTACGTCATGCACAATGGTGTTGCATTGCGATGGTGAGAGGCTTTTGCAATATTTTTTGCTAGAAAGCTTTTGCTCTATTTGTTACTAGCTTTATAGTAAAAGGAAATCTACTTTTCCTCTCACAGTGGAGACACAGGCAAAACGCAGTGAACTAAAATAAAATAGGTACTACTGAGGGTTGTTCAGAAAGCAAATAAGCCGTATTTGTCATTGTTGTAGACACAGGATATAAGCACTATCTCTCGTAATAAGGAAACAGGAGATAGTCAATCTTTCTCGTTGCGTAGAAACAAGAAATAGGTGTACCTTTACGCTGAGTAGAGTCGAAACAGGGTGTAAGCTATACTTATCATTGTGTCACAATGGCAATAAGCATTATTCCTCACTGCGTGGAAATAGGCGTAAATTTACGTTATGTAGAGTATAAACAGGAAGTAAGCAATACTTTTCATTGTGTAACAGCGGTAATAAACAATACTCCTCATTGTGTAGAAACAGATAATAGATGTAAAATTACGTTGTGTAGAGTAGAAATAGGAAGTAAGCAATACTTTCATTGTGTAACAACGGTAATAAGCAGTATTCCTCATTACGTAGAAACAGGAAATACGTGTAACATTACGTTGTGTTGAGTAGAAAAAGTAAGTAAGTGATACTCTTCATTGTGTAACAACGGCGATAAGCAATATTCCTCATTGTGTTGAAGCAGGAAATATGTGTAACTTTACAATGAGTAGAGAAGAAAAAGGAGGTAAGCAATACTTTCCATTGTGTAACAACGGCAATGAGCAATATACCTCATTGTGTAGAAGCAGGAATTAGGTTTAACCTTACGTTATATAGAGTAAAAAAATGAAGTAAGTAATACTTTTCATTGTTTAAAAACAGCCAGAAGCAATGATCCTCATTGTGTAGAAGCAGGATATATGTGTAACCTTACGTTGTGTAGAGTAAAAAATGGAAGTAAGCTATACTTTTCATTGTGTAACAACGGCAATAAGCAATATTCTTCAGTGTGTAGAAACAGGATATAGGTGTAACTTTAGGTTGAGTAGAGTAGTAAAAGGAAGTATGCGATACTTTTCTTTGTGCAACAACGGTAATAAGGAATATTCCTCATTGTGTATAAATAGGAAATAGGTGTAACTTTACACTGTGTAATGTAGAAACAGGAAGTAAGTGATACTTTTCATTGTTTAAGTAGGGTAATAAGCAATATTCCTAATTGTGTAGACATAGGAAATAGGTGTAACTTTACATTGTGTGCATTAAAAACAGGAATTAAGCGATACTTTTTATTAGGTAAAAATAATAATAAGCATTATTCATCATTTTGTAGAAATAGGTGTAAATTTATGTTGTGTAGAGTAGAAAAAGGAAGTAACCAATACTTTTCATTGCGTAACAAAGGAAACAAGCAATATTCCTCATTGTGTAGAAGCAGGAAATAGGTGTAACATTACATTGTGTGGAGTAGAAAAAAGGAAGTAATAAAGCCTTTTATTGTGTAACAAGGGCAATAAACAATATTCCTCCTTGTGTAGAAACAGACTATAGGTGTAACTTTATGTTGTGTAGAGTAAAAAAGGAAGTAAGCGATACTTTTCATTGTGTAACAACGGTAATAAACAATATTCTTCATTGTGTAGAAGCAGGAAATAGGTGAAAATTTACATTTAGTAGAGTAAAAAATTGAAGTAATCAATACTTTTCATTGTGTAACAAAAGCAATAAGCAATATTCCTCATTTTGTAGAAACAGGAAAAAGATGTAAGTTTACGATATGTAGAGTAGAAATAGGAAGTAAGCGATACTTTTCATTGTGTAACAACGGCAACAAGCAATATTCCTAATTATGTAGGAGCAGGAAATAGGTGTAAGTTTACGTTGCGTTGCGTAAAAAATGAAAGTAACCAATACTTTCCCTTGTGTAACAACAACAATAAGCAATATTCCTCATTATGTAGGAACAGGAGATATGTGTAACTTTACGATGTGTAGAGTAGAAAAAGGAAGTAACCAATACTTTTTGATATGTAAAAACGGCACTAAACAATATTCTTCATTGTGTAAAAGCAGGAAATGTGTGTAACTTTACGTTGTGTAGAGTAGAAAAAGGAAGTATGCGGTACTTTTCCTTGTGTAGCTACGGTAATAAGCAATATCCCTCATTGTGTAAAAACAGGAAATAGGAGTAAATTTACTTTATGTAGAGTTGTACTGAAAGTAAGCGATACTTTTCATTGTGTAACAAGGGTAATAAGCAATATTCCTCATTGTGTTGAAACAGGAAATAGTTGTAAATGTACGTTATGTAGAGTAGAAACAGGAATTAAACGATGCTTTTCATTGTGTAACAACGGTAATAAGTAATATTTCTCATTATGTAAAAGCAGAAAATATGTGTAACTTTACATTTTGTAGAGTAGAAAAGGGAAGTAACCAATGCTTTTATTGTGTAAAAACGGCAATAAGCAATATTCCTCATTGTCTAGAAGCATGATATACGTGTAACTTTACGTAGTGAAGAGTAGAAAAGAGAAATAATCTATTCTTTTCATCTTGTAACAATGACAATGAACAATATTTCTCATTGTCTAGAAGCAGGAAATAGGTGTAACCTCACGTCTAGTAGAGTAAAAAAAGAAATTAACCAATACTTTTCATTATGTAACAACGGTAATAAACAATATTCCTCATTGTGTAGAAGCAGGAAATATGTGTAACTTTACGTTGTGTAGAATAAAAAGGAAGTAAGCGATACTTTTCATTTTGTAACAACGGTGATAAGCATTATTCCTCATAGTGTAGAAACTGAAAATAGGTGTAACTTTACATTGTTTTGAGTTGAAAAAGGAAGTAAGCTATACTTTTCATTGTGTAACAACGGCAATAAGCAATTTTCCTAATTGTGTAGAAGCAGGAAATAGGTGTAATTGTACGTAGCATAGAGTAAAAAAAAAGGAAGTAACCAATACCTTTCATGTGTAACAAATGCAATAAGCAATATTCCTCATTGTGTCAAAACAGGAAATAGGTGTAACTTTACGTTGTGTAGACTAAAAACAGGAAGTGATACTTCTCATTGTGTAACTACGATAATAGGCAATATTCCTCATTGTTTAAAAACAGGAAATTGGCGTAAATTTACAATATATAGAATAGAAACAGGAAGTAAGTGATACTTTTCATTGTGTAACAACAGTAATATGCAATATTCCTCATTGTGTTGAAGCAGGAAATAGGTGTAAGTTTACGTTGCCTGGAGTAAAAAAAAGAAGTAACCAATACTTTTCATTTGTAACAAAGGCAATAAGCAATATTCCTCATTGTGTCGAAACAAGAAATATGTGTTACTTTACGTTGTGTTGAGTAGAAGTAGGAAGTAAGCGATACTTTTCATTGTGTAACAATGGTACTAGACAATATTCCTCATTGTGTAGAAACAGGAAATAGGTGTTACTTTACGTTGTGTAGACTAAAAACAGGAAGTGATACTTCTCATTTTGTAACTACGGTAATAAGCAATGTTCTTCATTGTGTAGAAACAGGAAATTGGCTTAAATTTACAACATGTAGAATAGAAACAGGAAGTAAGGGATGCTTTTCATTGTGTAACGACGGGAATAAGAAATATTCCTCATTGTGTAGAAGTAGGAAATAGGTGTAACTTTACGTTGTGTAGAGTAGAAAAAGGAAGTAACCAATACTTTTCATTGTGTAACAATGGTAATAAACAATATTCCTCATTGTATTGAAACCAGAAAGTTGTAACTTTACGTTGTGTAGAGTAGAAACAGAATGTATACAATATTTTTCCTTGTTTAACTACCTTAATAAGCAATATTCCTCATTTTGTAGGAACAGGGAAAAGGCGTAAATTTACGTTATTTAGAGTAGAAACAGGAAGTAAGAAATGTTTTTCATTGTGTAACAACTGTAATAAGCAATATTCCTCATTTTGACATTATGTAGAAACAGAAAATAGGTATAACTTTACATTGTGTAGTGTAGAAACAGGAAGTAAACGATACTTTTCATTATGTAACTAAGGTAATGAGCATTATTTCTCATTCTGCAGAAACAGGAAATAGGTGTAACTTTATGTTATGTAGAGTAGAAAAAGGAAGTAACCAATACTTTTCATTGTGTAACAAGGGCAATAAGCAATATTCCTCATTGTGTAGAAGCAGGAAATTGGTGTAACTTTACGTTGTGTAGAATAAACACAGGAATTAAGTGATACTTTTCATTGTGTAACTACTGTAATAACCAAAATTCCACATTGTGTTGGAACAGGAAATTGTCGTAAATTTACAATATGTAGAGTAGAAACAGGAATTAAGCGATACTTTTCATTGTGTAACATCGGTAATAAGCCATATTCCTCATTGTGTCGAAAAAGGAAATAGTTGTAAATCTACGTTGTGTAGAGCAGAAACAGGAAGTATACGATACTTTTCTTGTTTAACTACCTTAATAAGCAATATTCCTCATTTTGTAGAAACGGGAAATTGTCGTAAATTTACAATATGTAGAGTAGAAATAGGAAGTAAGCGATACTTTTCATTTTGTAACAACGGTAATAAGCAATATTCCCCATTATGTAGGAGCAGGAAATAGGTGTAACTTTACATTTTGTAGAGTAGATAGAGGAAGTTACTAATACTTTTAATTTTGTAACAACGGCAATAAACAATATTCCGCATTGTCTAGAAGCATGATATAAGTGTAACTTTACGTTCTCTAGAGTTGAAAAGGGAAGTAACCAATACTTTTCATTTTCGTAACGACGGCAATAAGCAATATTCCTCATTGTTTAGAAACAGGAAATAGGTGTAACCTCACTTTGTATATAGTAGAAAAAGGAGGTAAGCAATTCTTTTCATTGTGTAACAACGGCAATAAGCATTATTCCTGATTGTGCAGAAACAGGAAGTAGGCGTAACTGTACATTGTGTACAGTGGAAACAGGAAGTATGAGATACATATCATCGTGTAACAATGGCATTCATCATTATTTTTCATTGTGTAAAAACAGGAAATAGGTGTAACTTTATTTTGTGTAGAGTAAAAAATGGAAGTAAGCGATACTTTTCATTTTGTAACCACGGTAATAACCCGTATTTCTCATTGTGTAGAAACATAAAATAGGCGTAACTTTACGTTTTGGACTATAGAAACAGGAATTGAGCGCTAATTATCATTATGTAACAACTGCAAAAAGGAATATTTCTCATTTATGTAAAAATTTGAAATATGCGTAAGTTTACTCTCTGTACAGTAGAAACAGGAAGCAAGCGCTACTTTTCGTGTAACAACGTCTTTTAGTAATATTCTTTATTGTATAGAAACAGGCAATAGGCGTAACTTTACGTTGTATACAGTAAGATAAGGAAGTAAGCGAGACTTTTCTCTGTGTAGCAACAGCAATAATTAATATTTTTCCTTGGTGTAGAAAGAGAAAAAGAATCATTAATTTACAGTAGATAAAGGAAACAAATGCTACTTCTCTTTATTTAGAAACAGTAAATAAGTGCTGAAGCTCTTTATATAGAAACAGGATATAATTACTACTTCTCATTATTTAGAAACAGGAAACAATTGCCACTTCTCGTTATATAGAAACAGAGAAAAGGCTACTTCTCGTTCTATGAAAATAGGAAAAATGCTACTTCTCGTTATATAGAAACAGGAAATAGATGCTACTTCTCGTTATACAGAAATAAGAAATAAATGCTAATTCTCCTTATATAGAAATAGGAAATAAATGCTACTTATTGTTATAAAGAAACAGGAAATAAATGCTACTTCTCGTTATATAGAAACAGGAAATATTTGCTTCTTCTTGTTATATATAAACAGGATACTAATGCTACTTCTCATTATATCGAAAAAGAAAATAATTGTTCCTTTTCGTTATAAAGAAATAAGAACTGAATGCCAATTCTAGTTATATAAAAACAGGAAATAAATGATACTTCTCGTTATATAGAATTAGGAAATGAATGCTACTTTTCCTTGTAGAGAAACAGGTAATAAATGCTACTTCTCGTTATATAAAAAATAGGAAATAAATGCTACTTCTCTTTATATAGAAACCGAAAATAAATACTACTTCTCGTTATATAGAATTAGGAAATAAATGATACTTCTCCTTATATAGAAACAGGAAATAAACTTCTCGTTATAAAGAAACATGAACAAAGATGGTACTTCTCGTTATATGAAAAGAAATAAATGCTGTTTCTCGTTATATAATATTAGGATATAAATGCTACTTCTCTTTTTAAAGCAAATGGAAAATACTACTTCTCCTTATATAGAATTAGGAAGTAAATCCTACCTCTCGTTATATAGAAATAGGAAATAAATGTTACTTTTCGTTATATAGAAAAAGGAAATAGATGCTACTTCTCGTTATATAGAAATAGGAATTAATACTACTTCTCGTTATATAGAAACCGAAAATAATTGCTACTTCTCGTTATATAGATATGAAAAATAAATGCTACCTTTCGTTATATAGAAACTAGAAATAAATGCTACTTTTTGCTATATAGAAATAGGAAATAAATGCTACTTCTCGTTAAATAGAAACAGGAAATAAATGCTAATTCTCGTTATAAAGGAACAGGAAATAAATACTACTTCTTATTATATAGAAACAGGATATAAATGCTACTTCTCATTATACAAGAATAGGAAATGAATGCTAATTCTCATTATGTAGATATATGGAATACATGCTACTTCTCGTTATATAGGAACAGGAAATAAATGCTAAGTCTCTTTGTGGAGGATTAATTTTTGCTTTTATTTTTATTTATTTTTTTGTTTGCCAAATCCTGAGAGAGAGAGAGAGAGAGAGAGAGAGAGAGAGAGAGAGAGAGAGAGAGAGAGAGAGAGAGAGTGTGTGTGTGTGTCAGCGAGCGAGAGGTAGTTAGTGTATTGATTCTTTGTTGTGAGAAAGACTGTTGGTATAAATGAGATTGTTTGTTTATGTTTTAGCTAGGTTAGGACAGTGGTGCATGTCTTGGGCTTTTTTATTTGACTGCAGCAAGAGACAGTTGTGTGAATACTGGATTACTATTATTTTTTTCTTTACCATCTTGGAAGTGTTTTGTTTATTTCAACAGCCGTAATTCCTCCTCTGGAGAGTTATCTTTTTTGAATGCCGATCTATAGTTGCTGACAGGGCCTGTAATTGATTGTGTTAGACTGCTCTTTTGGATTGCCCAACAGTTGATGACCTTGCCTGTTTATTACAATTAAGTACGATGATTACGACCACCACTAATTGACTGTAACTGAATATAGTTCCGTTTGCCACAGATTGGTGTTCCGCATTAATAGATATACAATAATAAGCATATTTGGTTTTGGTGCATCTTAGTTTCAAGTTTTGATATTTTTCTTCGGGTTTATGTGAACGTGACAAAGGTGTGGGGTTGTTATTGCGACATCTTTACATAGAAACCGGAAATTAATGCTACTTCTCGTTATGAAAAAAATAAAAAATAGTAAATAAATCCTACTTCTCGTTACATAGAAAAAGGAAATGATTACTACTTGAAGTTATATAGAACCAAGAAATTAATGCTATTTCTTTTTATATAAAAATAAGAAATAATTTTCTATTCTAGTTATATAAAACTAGAAATAAATGCTACTTTTTGTTATATAAAGAAAAGAAATAAATGCTACTTCTCGTTATATAAAAAGAGGAAATAATTGGTACTTCGAATTATATAGAAAAATAATAATAAATGCTACTTCTCGTCATATTAGACACAGAAAATTAATGATATTTTTCATTTAATAAAAACAGAAAATAAATGCTACTAATCGTTATATAGAAATAGGGAATAAATGCTACTTCTCGCTATACAGAAAAAGAAAATAGATGTTAATTCTCGTTATATAGAAACAGGATATTAATGCTACTTATACTTTTATAGAAATAAGAAATAAAAACTACTTCACGTTATATACAAAACGGAAATAATTGCTACTTCTCGTTATATTAAAAAAGGAAAGTAATGCTACTTCTCGTTATATTCAAACAGGATAGTAATGCTACTTCTCGTTATATAAAAATATAAATTAATTGCCCATTCTTGTTATACAGAAACAAAAAAGAAATGCTACTTATAGTTATATAGAAATGGGAAATAAATTCTACTTCTCGTTCTATAGCAATAGGAAATAAATGCCAATTCTCGTCATATATAAACAGGAATTAAATGCTAATTTCCCTTGTTTTACTAATCACTCAGGTCAGGTCAAATTTGGGCTATTTGCAAGGCTTTGGGAAAACTGCGTTATTTAGTCCAAAATTAATATACATTTGTGGAATATATCTATTTATTTTTAGCGATATGTTTCCAAATTTCCATTTGGTACAGATACAATAAAGTTTAGAATTGGGTTCGCCGTGTATCTATGATTTCATTACAAACTAGTGTTTCCTTTTCTCCCAGTCCTTGATTGAAATCGAATATTGACAAAATCAGTACGGATGAAAATCACAAACTTGTCTCCAAATATAAATATCATTCGTAGTTTGATTACTTACAAAAAGTTTTATTTAAAATAAAACTTTTTGTAAGTAATCACCACTTATATTTCATGTTTCTTTTATTCGTAACTTAAATTTAACAATTGAGACAAAGAAACATTTTTTTCAGATGGAATCTTATCTTTTCAAACTCATCATTCGAGAGGGAGAATATATAATTCAAAGCCATTCATTACGCCATTTAATAAGCAAGCACTCGTTTTGAAGGTCATAAAACATAAAAAAAAAAAAAAAAAAAAACATATCTAATAATCCTGCTACTATTACTACTATTCATTAAACTTTCGATAAGAGCTTATGGTTCTAGTTCCAATAATGCATTTAAAAAACACTTATCGCTACTACTACTACTACTACTACTACTATACGATTGACCTTGTAATAAGAGTGCTTATGGTTAGGGATTCCTACCACCCACATAACTCCCCTAAATTATTAAATTCCTATAAACCTCTTAGAGACTTAGACTAGGACAAGCAGAGTTTCAATATGACAGCATCTAGACAAGGTTTAGAATACCACACACAATATTCTGCGTTCATAATAGAATATCGATCCTCTCGCATGTCAGTCAATTTTAAGACTAATTAAACAATCCTCACTCTGTCGTGAAATCCCACCTTCTGTAACCCTGATTAACCATAACGCCTCGTGCTAGTAATTAATTAATTTGGAGCAAGTTTGCCTGTGAACTCGGGTTCGCTCGGAGTTTGAGCTTTCCAGTTATATGTCTTGTTTATTGAATGTAAACACTCTCTCTCTCTCTCTCTCTCTCTCTCTCTCTCTCTCTCTCTCTCTCTCTCTCTCTCATTTTTTGATAAATCCAGCCCCCCTCTCTCTCTCTCTAACTTTCCGTCTCATTTCTCGATATATAAACTGATGGTGAATCTTCCATTCTCGTGGCTCTCGATACAAAACTGAAACATTCTCTCTCTCTCTCTCTCTCTCTCTCTCTCTCTCTCTCTCTCTCTCTCTCTCTCTCTCTCTCTCTCTGTGTGTGTGTGTGTGTGTGTGTGTACCTGGTACCAATAAACCTACGGTCTTGAAAGTTATCGGAAGAGAGCCTAAGTTCACACACGGCATCTCCGATTTCGGTTCCCGTTTTGGTTGCCGATTCCGAGTTCACATAAGCCATTCATTTTGTTTAATTCATTGTTGCTTAGATTCTTGTGGTTTATTAAAAACAGCAACCATTCAGTAAAAACATGTTTTGCAACACAGTCAACATAGTCACTCAGTAAGTTAATGTAGTTAATGTTCGTTACGTTTTCATTCACAGTTAAAAAAAAAAATCTAATATATCTAATATAAAAACGATAAAGAATAGCCCTCTGCTCACCCTTACGCCTCCCAAGTGGTAGATATTATTCGCACTTACATAAACACAAACACACACACACATACACACACACACACACACATATATATATATATATATATATATATATATATATATATATATATATATATATATATATATACATACATATATATATATATATATATATATATATATATATATATATATATATATATATATATATATATATATATATATATATATATATATATATTTCAAAGAAGCCATATATATTAATACAATAAAGTCTGGATTTTCTTAACGACCTCGGGATCAGAGCCCTAGACGGAATCACCCAATGACTATAATATCAGACCGGCCGGGATTTGAACCCTTGTCCAGGATATCTGTATGCCAGTGACCATACCACTCAGCCACGAAGAAAGATAAAAGTCAATGACAATTCTTCTGTACATATACTTGTCAAATTCAGGTTTTCTGTACTTAGAATTGAAATCAACCCATCTTCACCATCGTAGCTAATTGGTAGGTTTGGGACTTGGCATTCGATTAATGATAAATTTTTCACATTTAAACGTGACAGGTATAAGTACAGAAAATTTGTCATTGACTTTTATCTTTCTTCGTGGCTGTGTGGTATGGTCACTGGCATAGAGATATCCTGGACGAGGGTTCAAATCCCGGCTGGTCTGATATTATAGTATTTGGGTGATTCCGCCTGGGGCTCGGATCCCGAGGTCGTTAAGAAAATTCAGACTTTAATGTATTAATATATATGGTTTATTTGAAATATGAAAAAAAAAACACGTTTAAATGTGCAAAAATTTATCATTAATCGAATACCAAGTCCCAAACCTACCAATTAGCTACGATGGTGAAGATGGGTTGATTTCAATTCTAAGTACAGAAAACCTGAATTTGACAGGTATATGTACAGAAGAATTGTCATTGACTTTTATCTTTCTTCGTGGATGAGTGGTATGGTCACTGGCATACAGATATCCTGGACGAAGGTTCAAATCCCGGCCGGTCTGATATTATAGTCTTCGGGTGATTCCGTCTCCTGGGGCTCTGATCCCGAGGTCGTTAAGAGAATCCAGACTTTAATGTATTGATATATATGGCTTATTTGAACTATGAAAAAAAACACGTATAATGTGCAAGAATTTATCATTAATCGAATGCCAAGTCCCAAACCTACCAATTAGCTACGATGGTGAAGATGGGTTGATTTCAATTCTAAGTACAGAAAACCTGAATTTGACAGGTATATGTACAGAAGAATTGTCATTGACTTTTATCTTTCTTCGTGGCTGAGTGGTATGGTCACTGGTATACAGATATCCTGGACGAGGGTTCAAATCCCGGCCGGTCTGATATTATAGTCTTTGGGTGATTCCGCCTGGGGCTCTGATCCCGAGGTCGTTAAGAGAATCCAGACTTTAATGTATTAATATATATGGCTTATTTGAAATATGAAAAAAAAAAAAAAACACGTTTAAATGTTCAAAAATTTATCATTAATCGAATGCCAAGTCCCAAACCTACCAATTAGCTACGATGGTTAAGATGGGTTGATTTCAATTCTAAGTACAGAAAACCTGAATTTGACAGGTATATGTACAGAAGAATTGTCATTGACTTTTATTTTTCTTCGTGGCTGAGTGGTATGGTCACTGGCATATAGATATCCTGGACGAGGGTTCAAATCCCGGCTGGTCTGATATTATAGTCTTTGGGTGATTCCGCCTGGGGCTCTGATCCCGAGGTCATTAAGAGAATACAGACTTTAATGTATTAATATATATGGCTTATTTGAAATATGAAAAAAACACGTTTAAATGTGCAAAAATTGATCATATATATATATATATATATATATATATATATATATATATATATATGTGTGTGTGTGTGTGTGTGTGTTTGTGTGTGTGGGGGTATGTAGACGTAGATCCATTGTAATGATGTTTTGGGGTCGGGTATCCCTTTTAACATCGTCGAGGTACTACGAAGAAAATCCCCATTTGCACTATGAGGTAAATATTACGAATTTACCAACCGTGTGTCACACGATCGTACACATTAACGACATTTCATTTTGTGTATATATAATATGCTTGTATCTTCGCTCTCCCCTCGCACTAAAAAGAACCTGAATTAACATGTAAGTTTTTCTCACCATTAACTGTTAACCGCTGCGTGTCGGTTTGAATAGGAAATTTCCTGTTGCATTGAGTTTTTGTATATAAAGGAGAGTGTTCTGCAATAAAGTTACTCAGTTGCTTTCATCCTGTCTTTGAGTCACAACCTTCTCTCAGCTCGTCACATTGGTGACCCCGAAAGTCGACTCGCTCCTCCGGCCTTCCACGCCCCCCCCCCCTCGCCCCTCAGTCGTTTGGTACTATGGCGGACTCTACGGAAGTTGGCGCTGCAGCTGCCCCATTGAAACTTTCGTCATTTGCCAGCGGAGAGGCGTTTGATTGGTTTCAGCGAGCATAAGTCCAGTTTCGCATCAATGGCGTGACTCGCTCAACCACCAAAGCAGATTATGTTCTCGCGGCGATACCCGAGGACGCCTTCCCGGAAATATCCGACTGGCTTTGTGAACAAGGACACACCCCAATAGCGTATGACGCCCTCAAAACATACCTTCTGCAGCAGTACTCACCGTCGCCAGCCGCCCGTATAGCAAAGCTTTTTCAGCTCTCTCAACAACCGTTGGGTGACCAAAGGGCTTCACTCACCCTCAGGGAAATGACCAGTATCCCTCGCCTGCAACTTGCTGCAGACGGCTCTACTCGTGAGGTGAACCTACTTCGTGCCCTTTGGATACGCCATTTACTTGAACCTGTACGCGCTGCCATACCCAATGTCGATAGTTTACCCATAAAGGGCTTGATGACCAAAGCCGACGCCCTAATGGACAGCCACTTCAAGACCTCCATCAACGCCTCCACTCCTGACGAAGAGGACGCCTCTTCAGCGTCAACCAATGCTGACGTGAATGCCGTAGGACATACACGCCTACCCCGTGACGTGCCGAAGCGGCGACAAAGCTACCCATCACCCATCACTCGCTCGCACCCCAACCAACGACTTCTACAGCCACTTACTACCTCCCATTCACCACAGTTTTGCTACTACCACTACAGATTCGGGGCAACCGCGAAGAAATGTGCCAAAGATTGTCAGCAGCCACAAAACGTGTAAGTAGGCCATCGCTCGTGGCAGTGGCCTCCAGTGTTTCTAATCTTTTTTTTTACATGGTGCAGGAATGGGCGTGCGATATTTGGTAGACACAGGTGCTTGTCGTTTTCTTTTGCCAAGGGAACTCTTCAGGACACGACATAGTCTGTCTACGTCTGCCAACGTCCGCTTGGCAGCTGCCAACGGATCTGCGATACCCACCTACGGTTACGAGAACCTCACAATAACGTTTGGAAACGGTAAATTTAATTGGAAGTTTCTCGTTGCTGACGTCACATTGCCAACCCTCGGTGCGGATTTCCTCTCTCATTTCCACCTTCTGGTCGATGTCGCCCACCGACGATTGGTCAACGCAGACTCGTACTTGTTGACACCTCTTCAAACCGCCCCCTCCAATCTCCCTCTCCACATCAGCGCACCCACGGATGCCTACGCCTACCACCTCACATCGTACCCGGATATTTTCCGTCCACAACTTCGCCAAACGTCCACGGCTCCTTCCAAGCACGGTATTTATTATCATATCAAGACGACAGGATCCCAAATCTTCGCATAATTCAGACGTCTGGCACCGGAACGATTGGCAGCCGCTAAACAGACGTTTGCCGAAATACAGGAAATGGGCCTTTGCCAAAAGGCCTCCAGCCCATGGTCGTCACCCTTACACATCAACCTGAAGAGAGACAGCTCCCTCCATCCGTGCGGGGATTACAGGCGCCTGAACATGCAAACAGAGCCGGATCACTACCCACTCCCAAACATCGCAGACGTGACTTCCTACCTGCACAAAGCGAAGGTTTTCTCTACGCTCGACCTCCTGAAGGGGTATTATCAGGGGCTTATGAGCCCAGAAGACATCCCAAAAACCGCCATCACCACTCTGTTCAATACATACACCTTCAATTACTCCTGTTTTGGCTTTCGTAATGCTGGAGCCACGTTTCAACGTCTCATGGATGGCATCTTAGGGGACATCCCCTTCTGTGTACGTTATGTGGACGACATACTTGTGATCTCCTCCTCAAAAGAGGAACACCTCCGTCACCTGCGCATCGTGCTCGACCGCCTGCAACAAAACGCTCTTGTAGTCCGGTACCACAAGTGTACCTTTGGCGCCAACGAAGTGTCGTTCTTAAGGCACAGCATCACTCCTGAAGGAGTCCATCCCCTCCCTGAGAAGGTAGCAGCCGTTCAGGATTTCCCCGAGCTCTCGACCGTCAAAGCTCTTCAGGAATTCTTGGGCATGATCAACTATTATCACCGTTTTCTGCCAGCCATTGCCGCCACTCTTGCTCCCTCTACGCCTCCCTCAAAGGCAAGCCAAAGGACCTGAAGTGGGGTTCCCTTCAAGAAGCGGCCTTCTGCAATGCAAAGAAGGTCCTATCAACCGCTGTGGCTTTCATTTCCGTATCCCACATGCCTCTCTCCTACTCTCTCTGCCGATGCCAGTGACGTCGCTATTGGTGCAGTACTCGAGTAGGTGGTCAACGGCTTGCCTTGTCCATTGGCCTTCTTCAGCAGAAAACTGTCCAAGGCAGAATCGGGTTATTCTACCTTCGATCGCGAATTGCTGGCAGTACACTTGGCTGTCCGTCACTTTCGCTATATCTTAGAAGGTACGCCCTTCATCATTCTACAGACCACATGCCTCTGGTGCACGTCTTCACTCGACAGTCTGACGCCTGGTCCGCCCGTCAACGCTGACATCTCTCCGCCGGGGCTGAATACAATTGCACCCTTCAATACGTCCCTGGGAAAAAGAATCCCGTTGTCGATGCCCTGTCAAGAAACACGTTGGCTGCCGTTCAACTGGGATTGGATTACAATGCCTTGGCTGAAGCCCAACGACAGGATCCAGAGTATCAAGCATATAGGACATCTGCAAGTCCCTCTGTTGGGAAGACTTCCCCCTCGAAGACTCCAACACCACCCTCCTCTGTGACGTCAGTACTGGTAGACCGCGACCTTGGATTCCTTCTCCCATGCGCCGGCAGGTGTTTGATTTCATTCACGGCTTTTCACATCCCTCGTGCCGTTCTACTGCACGGCTGCTGAAGACGAAGTTCATTTGTCACGACATTTCTACGGATTCTAAGGATTAGGTCCGCGCCTATACTTCTTGCCAAACTTCCAAAGTACATCGACACATGGATTCAGGAGGGGACACCTTTCCTCAACCTCAATGTCGTTTTGCACACATTCACGTTGACGTTGTAGGCCCCCTACCCAATCACAAGGACATCGTTACCTGTTTACCGTCATCAATGGCTCCACTCGTTGGCCTGAAGTCATTCCCATGGAAACTGCAATATCCGCCTCATGTACATCTGCCTTACTTTCAGGATGGATTGCAAGATTTGGTATCCCTGAGCATACTACTTCTGACAGGGGTACCACTTTGACCTCTCAATTGTGGACATCATTAGCGAATCTCCTGGGCATCACCCTACATCAGACAACTGGCTACAACCCCGCTGCCAATGGAATGGTTTAACGTTTTCATCGCACCCTCAAAGCAGCTTTGATGTCCCGCTGCAAGGATTCTAACTGGTTTACTCAGCTTCCCTGGGTCCTCTTGGAACTAAAGACCACTCCTAATGTCGCCCTGGACGTCTTGGTAGCTGAGATGGTGTATCGCAACCCATTGGTCGTCCCTGCCGAATTTTTCCCTTCTACAACCTCCTTCGACGATCTCCAGCGCATACGTCACGACGTGGGAAAATTTACCCCATGCCGCCAGACGTACAAGCCCCCAGCGAAATATCACATACCGACAGACTTGCACTCTTCATTGCACTTCTTCCTGCCCAACGACACTAGCACGCCACCGCTAACGCCCCCTTACACGGGCCCTTTCCTTGTGATCCGATGCAGTCCGAAAGCATTCCTACTAAACATTCG
>NC_090763.1:30842927-30865427 GCF_036898095.1 Palaemon carinicauda
GAAAAAAAAAAATTAGCAAAACTTTTTCTTAGCTTTCGAGGGAGAAATTAAATATCTCCAGGATTAGGAATATCCTTCTGAGTACGCAATTTTGACGCATAGACAGGAATGTAACATAAATAATTAAAACTTCTAGAATATCAGTGACTAAAACTTACAAAAGATTTTAAGGCCATATATATATATATATATATATATATATATATATATATATATATATATATATATATACATATATATGTATATATATAAGTATATAAATATATATGTATATATATTTTTATATAATAATAATATAATAATAATAATAATAATAATAATAATAATAATAATAATAATAATAATAATAATAAAAGCGATTGCCTTAGTAGCGTAAGTGTGAGTCTTACAGGAACCATCGGGTATTCCATAGGAATCAAATTGACGCCACTGAGACAAACGCCTTCACTGAATATTGCATTAGAGAGCTAAGTCCCAAAAAGCATATATATATATATATATATATATATATATATATATATATATATATATATATATATATATATATATATATATATATATATCGACCGGTCTTCCTCGCACTTCCTACAAATAATATCGGAAAGAAGAACGGCGCGAATGCCTCCCCGACTTATCTGTTTGAGCCAGACGAAGGAATCCCACCGCTCATCGGCTTGAAAAATGGATTCGGTGCAGAAGACAAGAAGTGATTTTTAGAGGGACCGACGAATATGCAAAACCCACCTCCTCCCTCCATGCTCTCTCACTCTCTCTTATGTTGCGGGCATTCCCTCTTTTAGGGAAAGGCGTGGGAAGACTTTTTTGAAAAGGGGTAGGGGGAATGTGTTGGTGGATGTTAGACGAGATTTTATCTTGAAAGAGGATTTCAGATATTTTTTTTTTTCTTTTTGTACTGGGAAACAAGGGGATAGGAGCGTCTACATTTTTATAATGTCAATATCCATCTGTTGGTAAACGTAATTATTATTATTATTATTATTATTATTATTATCATCATTATTATTATTATTATTATTATTATTATTATTATTATTATTATTATTATTATTATTATTATTATTATTATTATTATCATAACCAAAATATATTATAGGCATCAGAACGCAAATTAGCAGCGCTGGGTTCATGGATAAAGCTCGGCGTGATACACTCAACTATTTACAGTAGAATTAACAGAACTATTTTTCATCTCTTCGGTCCAGCGTAATAAATAATATTTCACATCATCAAGGGATAGGGCGAAATAAAAACATCAAATATTTTCTCTTATTTCAGCAATGGGAGACGGATCGTAAAATCTAACTTTGTTGTTGGCCGACCAGAAACAGTTAAATGGACTTTTTCATTTTTTTAAAGTGGAATTCTTGTATTTCTAAAAATCATTTTTAAAAGGATCGCAGTATTTTTGTTATGTTATATTTGTAAAAACCGGGAAAAGGGAGTAGTTTAATGCAATTATTTATCAAAGATTCGAAAAAAAAAGTTAAAAAAAAAAAAAAAAAGGAAAGCAAAATGTTTCGTTTTAGCTCAAATCGAGTTAATAGAATTTACAAAATAGATAAAAAGAAATGCTATCTCCTGTAATTCAAATAGTTTATAAAGAATTTAAAAAAGGATTAAAACCACGATTCACATAAGTTATAACTCGTATCTATTCATAAAGAAGTCAGTACAAAGTACATTATTATTCCCCGCCATCATGTTCAGCCTAAGGCCCGCTTCGCAAGAGTGGTTTGAAACCGTACGGTTGCAACCGTGTAGTTTAGAAATCAACGTAACTCAATGAGGCCACGCTACACTGCAGGAGATAACCGTGCGGCAGAATAACCGGACGGTGGTGATTTCCAAATTCCACGTTTAGGGAGAAGAATAGAACCAGTCACTATCTTCATGAAAATCGGGGTTTGGGTGCTGATCATATGTATAGACTTGCACCATCAGTATCTAGTACATCGACCTTTAAACCTTTAAACTAAACTGAAGGGAATTAGTCTACAGTATATTCAAAAGTGGAAGAGGATAAGAAAGAGCTGATATTAAGTTTAACTGTCATGAAAATGTACTTTAACCTAATATATATATATATATATATATATATATATATATATATATATATATATATATATCATCATCATCATCATCATCATCATCTCCTATGCCTATTGACGCAGAGGGCCTCGGTTGGATTTCACCAGGCGGCTCCATATTGAGCTTTCAATTAAATGTTTGTGCATGTGTATGTATATCCATGCTGTATATGTGTGTATTATATGGAATTATACATACAAACACACACACATATATATATATATATATATATATATATATATATATATATATATGTGTGTGTGTGTGTGTGTGTGTGTGTGTGTCTGTTGTTGTGTGTGAATCAAAATATCCTCGAACAATGGACCTTAAACAACATGCGACACAATCATCCAGACATCTTACACGTCGAAATAGAAAACACAGTTAACTCACACGCACGAAACAGAGACAAAATAAAACACTGGAAAAGTATGTCTATTGAATTAGAGCTCCAGCTCAATTCTGGGAGTAGGAAGAAGATAGGTGGGGGGGGGGGGGGGGTTGGATAGGAGGATGGTGGGTAGAGATGAAGAAGGGTGAGCAATAGATATATGGAGAAGGGCGTCAACGAAGATTGAGTTACTTACGACTTTCCCTTGCTCTCCTCCTCTTCAGAGTTTATAGAAAATATCAACGAATAAGTAAGTTACTCTTTCCCCTTTTTGTCAACCCTCTGGCCACTTCTCTTACCCTTTGCCATCTTGGGGAAAAAAGGGGGAAGGGTTGGGGATGCTGAAGTGGAGTGACTCTTGTAATTAGAGTGATAGACCTCCGGTTTTTCTTTTTGCTAATTCAACTTTCAGATATACATGTTTGTTTCCAATTTATCATTTGGAATTTAGCATGATAATATACAAACAAATAATCATTGTACAAACTCTTTAGTACATTCCAAATAATACAACTCTTTCTACTACTACTACTACTACTACTACTACTGCTGCTGCTGCTGCTACACTACTACTACTACTACTACTACTACTACTACTACTACTACTACTACTGATGATAATAATAATAATAATAATAATAGCCATCAGAGATTTCTGAGCTCCGACAAAGGTTAATGGACTCGTCCTAAGATCTATTTGTGATGGAAATTTCGTCAAAATCCGTCGAGTATTTTTATGTTATTTTGAATATGGCGAAAGATAAAAATCCATATCTACACCCCATTAAATCTCCAAAATTCAATGAAGTCGTCCATGATCTAAGATTTACATGTGGTGAAAATTTCGTCAAAATCTGTCGAGTGGTTTTGCCGTTATCTTTAAAATGGCGAAAATGCAAATCCGGATCATCTCCAAAATCTAATGGGGTCTTCCATAACCTAAGATCTATCTGGGGTGAAAATTTCGTCTAAATCCGCTGAGTATTTTCGACGTAATCCTGTCCACGGTCACACAATCAAATAAATAAATAAACTAGAGTCCATGAGCTAAGATTTATCTTTGATGAAAATTTTGTCAAAATCCATCAAGTAGTTTTGACGGTATCTTTATTATGGCAAAAAATGCAAATCCAGATCTAGAATCCGGATCATCTCCCAAATTTAATGGAGTCATCCATGAACTAAGATCTATCTTTGGTGAAAATTTTGTCAAAACCGTCGAGTAGTTTTGACGTAATCTTGTCCACAGACAAATAAAAAATGCAAATCCAGATGTAGAATCCGGATCCGGATCCGAATCAGCTTCAAAATTTCATGGGGTCATTTATGTCCTAAAGTCCATCTGTGGTGTAAATTTCATCAAAATCCGTCGAGTAGTTTGGACGTAATCCTGTCCACGGGCACAAATGAGAGAGAAGAGAGAGAGAGAGAGAGAGAGAGAGAGAGAGAGAGAGAGAGAGAGAGAGAGAGAGAGAGAGAGAGAGAGAGAGAATCTAACATGACATTTATTTATACTACTTTACTTTTAACTCTTTGAACTCCAGTTCTCACATTTATAACCTTTGAGAGCGATATTGTTTTACAACAAATACAGAAAATTGTTTTGGTATCCAATCTAAGTCTTGGGAAGTATTCTAAGGGAAGAAAAGGGAAACAGGGAATCGCCTTAACGATAAATAACAAAATCTCGATATTTACCTGAATATCATTTAACCTCGCTTAGCCCTGTTTTCATTTTATGAATGTAAACAATAGGAATATTTCCTACCTGAATCTCTCACTCAATAAATACGATTTATGTTATCTGGTTGCACGATGGAAAGTTCTTGGCTAAAGCGGCCATTACAAGAAATGAAATGTAACTGGGAAAATAAACTATTATTTATCAAAAATATTTGGTTATCTGCAAATATTAAGGGGTGATTTTTTAGTATCAAAATATTCTAAAAAGAAACTTCACATGCATTAAGATATTTTAAACAAAAATATTCTTCTAGAAGGCACGTTACATAAGCAAGGGACTTACGTATGCCAATATACAAAATAATAAGGAAATAATACAATGTAAATTGACAAGTCATCATCATCATCATCAGCATCCGTTACTAGTCCACTGTGGTATAAAGGCCTCAGATATATTATTACACTTACGTCTGATCTTGGTCTTTCTATACCAGTCCATTGCACACTTTCTTAGTTCGTCAATACATCGTTTTCTTTAACTTCCACTGTTTTTTTTTTTAATCTCTAGGTAATTATTAAGCTATTCTTAATGTTCATTTATTTTCTGTTATTATGTTTATATGGCCTACTTATGTCCATTTTTTTTTCTTACAGGTTTTTAGAATATATTCTACTTAAGTTTGCTCTCGTATCCATGTTGCACGTTTTCTGTCTCCTGGTGTTAGTCACATAATTATTCTAATTTTCCATAGCTCTCTGGGTTGTAATTAGCTTATGTTCTAAGGCTTTTGTAAGGCTACAAGATTCTGGTGCATAAGTTAAAGCTTGTAGGATCATCTTATTAAATACTTTTCTTTTTAGAAAAAGTAGCATTTTACATTTATGATCACAATTTGTTTTCCAAAAGCTCTCAATCCCATCCTTATCGTTCTTTTAATTTCGGTCTCGTATCCTGGGGAAACACTTACTGTCAATCGTAAGTGCGTTTATTCATTAACGATTTCTAAAGGTTCGTTCATAACACTTATTTGTTTCCTCTCTAGATTTTCATTGAACAGTATCTTAATTTTACTCATATTCATTTTCAGTCATACATTTCTGTTTTTCCTATTCAAATCTTCTATAAGCTTGGGCAATTCCTCCCCCCGATTCACTAAACACAACTATGTCATCTGTAAATCCTAAGTTGTTAGATTATTCCCCATTGATATAAATTCCTACATTTTCCCAATACAAATTTTTAAAAGCTTCTTCTAGCCATGCTGTGCATAATTTATGAGATATGTGGTCTCCTTGTCTAACTTTTTTTTTTTTCTCAATCGGAATCTGTTCACGATCTTTGTGTAGTTTTAGGCTTGCTGTACTTCCTGCATAGATATTTCCAAATGTTCAAACATAAGATTCATCCGTTCCTTGTTTTTGATAGGCTGAAGTTTCGACAGAATCAAAAGTTTTCTCATAGAATAGAAATGCCATACATAGTGTTTTGTCACATTCTGTTGATTTTTCCATTAGCTGGGTTAATTACATGGATATGGTCAGTTGTTGAATACGGTACCCAATTCTAAAGCCTACCTGATCTATTACTTACTTTTACTTAGACGGCTGCTTTTCCGGTCCAATATAGCAGGGGAACCCTATTCTCTACATGACCTCCACTGTCATTTTTTCTTGCTCGTTCAGAGTATTCAACATTTCATATTACGTATTACTCATTTACTGTTAAATCCTCACTGTCAAACGACTCACAGAATAAGAAAGACTTAAGTTTCCTCTAGAAAGCCTAAATGTCTTCAATCATTCGGATGTCTCGTGGGAGCTTATTGTATAGTCTCGGGCCACATATACAAAGACTCTGAAGCCTACAGTAGACATATATCTAGATTCCAATAGTTTGAAATCATCTGTAACTATTCTCGTGTCAACACGATTTGTTGGCTGCGCAATATGTAGCAAATCTCTTAAGTATTATGAACGACGGGTTTTTGATGGGTTATTGTACATATTTTAAATTCAATTATCTCTTTAATCGGCAGCTAGTGTAAATCAATTAGTATAGTGTTGATCCTTTCTCTAGGTGGGACACCTTTTATCAGTCTCGCTCCTCTGTTTATTATGTTTTGTAATTTCTTAAGTTGTAATTTTGGTAAATTGTAATGGACGCAGTTGCAGTAGTCAATCCAGTTTTTTTTTTTTTTTTTTTTTTTTTTTTCTTTTACAAAATTTTCATTCAGGTACACATTTATAAAGTCAATATTTCTTATATGATAACCTGTAGTTTTTACTACTTTATTTGTTTGGGCATTGAGAGACAGGTTGCAGTCAAGAAATGCACCTAGATCACGAACTTTACTAAATATCGGCACTGAGTCGTTATCTATGTCCATTTGAATATCACCCAAGCTTCTCACAGTGTTTCTCTTGCCCACCACCATGAACTCAGTTTTTTCACATTTAATTTTAGTTGTTTAAATGCCATCCCTCCTCTAACACTATCAAGGATTCGGTTTAGAGCTTCAGTAGTGTCATGTATATCATTTATGGAGAAGGAAGATTGTGTGCCACCCGCAAATAGTTTGAACTTCATACCATGCTTTGAAGTATTTTTGATAGACCGATAGTATAGATGCAAGATTGGGCCAAGTACACTCCTCTAGGGTACCTCTCTGTTTAAAAGTTCATATGGTGAATAAGGGTTTCCAATTTGCACACAGTAATTTCTACCAACCAAGTAGTCTTTCAGGTAATCGAAAGCTTGATCTTCAACGCCGATGAACCGTAGATCATTTAGTAGCAGTTCATGCACAACTGTATCAAAAGTATCACTGAGATCAATTAATATTGAGATACCACATTTCTAGCATATCATTTACAATAGAGCAGATGGTTGTTTCCGTAGATTATAGTCTTCTGTAAGCAAATTGGTTGTCAGGAAAAGCTTCTATTACTTCTAAGTGACTGATTATTTGTTTAAGAAATACGTATTCTAGTACTTTTGAAACAAGGGATAGATTCAAAATAAGTCTATATGAACTTAATTCTTGGTTGATTCAAATCTGTTTGTTTCTTCGCTTAAATATTATCTTTGTAGATATTCAATATATTACTGAGAGTAAACTTGATTGGTCGGTAATTTTCGGGTCTTTAGTGTCTCTTTTTGTGAATAAGGATAAGGATAATGTTTTACCCGCTGTAGGTATAGAGAATTCTTACAGACTTTTTTTGTGGAAAGTTCTGCGAGTTTTACCACTATGAAACCTTCTCCCTTTATTATTAAATCAATTGTTGGTCCATTTTCTCTTACTGCTTTACCTCTTTTCATAATTTTTAATGTTTTCCTTATTTCGCCTACTGTTACGTTTGTTACCGGCTCAGGTGTTTCATTATTTTTATTGACAAAGCTATTTCTTATATCACTACTGTATAGCATTGCATAGAAATCCTTTGCAATTTTTCATCACTCCATCTTTATTGTTGATAGTATTTTCAGTTTCATCTTTCAAAGCAAACATCTGTTGGTGTCCTGTTCCAAGTTTTCTTTTAGTTAATTTGATCCTTCTTCCTTTCTTTAGCGTTTTCTCAATCTTGGTATAACTGTGTTTACGGATATCCTGGGTTTTTATTTTTTCAAATTTTTGGGGTAGTTCTGCTAATTCTATTTCATCTCTCCCGGAATTTGCCATCATTTCTAATCTTTTCTTTATCATGTTTTTGGTCTTCTCTGATAATTTTCATTGATCTTGTTTAGGAACTCTTCCACCTATCTCTTGTGGTGATTCTAATAAAAGTTTTGTCAAATTACAGTTATTTCTTCTTTACTTGTATAGATTTCATCATGTTGATGGAAGTGCGTATTTTGCATTGCTAAACTACAGTCATCAGATTTTTCTTTAATTACAGGAGTGCTTATTTTCCTTTTAAAATTAGTTTTTCTCGTTCCTTCCTTAGATCTAATCAAATTGTGCTTCTCACCATCCTACGGTTGCTTGACTTCAACTTGTTCAACACTGTTACATCTTTAAGTAAATTAACTTTCTCACTGAGATTAAAATCTAATTCCTGTTTCGTTTCTCCATTCTGGCTTCTCCAAGTTCATTCCCTATGTTACTTTCTATAAAAGAAGGTAGTTATGATTTTTAAGTTAAACTGTTTCTTCCAGCAAATCCTACAAACATATATCCTCGGTTATTCCCTTTGCCTACTCAAAATTTACCTACTGCTGATTCTCATCTGTTCTTTTAACCTACTTTATCATTGAAATTATTATTATTTTCGTTACTAGCTAACATACAATCCTAGATGGAAAAGCAAGATGCTATACGCCCAAGGGCTCCAACAGGGGAAAAGAGCCCGGTGAGGAAAGGAAATAAGGAAACAAATGATTGATATGAGGTAAAATTAGCAATTAAAATATTTCAAAAACAGTAATAACAACCCAAAACAGATTTAAATTGAGTCTTATGTTTTATTCTATTCCATATATATATATATATATATATATATATATATATATATATATATATATATATATATATATATATATATATACATATATGTATATATATATATATATATATATATATATATATATATATATATATATATATATATATATATACATATATATATATATATATATATATATATATATATATATATATATATATATATATATATATATATCTCGAAGTTGTTGGTGCATCTGTTTGAATGATCTTCAATTTATACTTTTTATTTTGTTTGATAAGTAATTATGTATTTCTACCATTGCTATTACAAAATGTACAAATGATGGGGGACATTGGCCCCCATCCCCTTTTGGCCAAAATAAATAGATCAATTCAATTAATTTGAAAAATAATTGACAATTGCAAGTCGGATACAGCCTGGATACGTAATTCTCTTGCATTCGCATGACATTGTGTGTGAATGGAAGAAAGAAAGCAAAAATAGAGCTAAGGTAGATGTTTGAAAAGTGGGATAATGATTCAATATCATTGAGACGATTAGCAATACGGTTGCTTTTAAGTCAAATATGTTTTAATGTTACCTCAAGCTTATTATCAGTAATACGTATGCTCTAGTAACACCAAAATTTCAACTGGGCTTCCCAAACTACTAGATGAATTGGATGACCCAGGCATACATGGCTGAGGACTATGAAACGTGAAGTAAGAGATGATGAATGGAGAAGTGGCAAAATCTAACTGAGGCCTTTTGTGAATATAGGCGTAGGAAGAGATGACGATGATTATCAGTTATAACGTAATTATATGAAGTGAATATTCGCATTCTTCATTGAGGTTTTTAATAAAGAGATTTGCTTCGAATTCTTTTTTTTTTTTTTTTTTTTTTTTTTAGTAATTTAATTTCTTATTGAGGTTTCATTGACCTCACTTGCCATAAAAAAAAAAATCCCCCAAATTCTTTTCTGAACACCTTTTATAGAAAGGAACAAAGGATGTGAAAATGAAGCTCGAATGTAGAGACGAAAAAGGAAGTATATTTTATTTCCAGTGAAAAAATTATTTATTTAAAGATGTAACAGTGTTTAAAAAGTTATAGTCAAGCAACCGTAGAATGGTGAGAAGCACAATTTCCTTAGATTTAGGAAAGAACGACGAAATAACCAATTTCAAGAAAGAAAATAAACATTCCTGTTATAAGAGAAAAAATCTGATGAGTTTACTTTATCAATACAAAATAGGTACTCCCAGCTACATGGCAAAATGTAAAGTAAAACTCAAGTAAAGAAGAAATAAACAGTAATAGGAAAAAAAAAAACTTTTATTATAATCAGCACAATAAATAGGTGGAAAAGTTCCTAAGCAAGATCAATGAAAATTAGTTAGTATCTTAATAACGTAATTTATAGTTTCAAACATAATCCTTAACATACCACTCCCGTAGATTCAATCCAAAATACCGGGGCAAAACTCCCATTCCACGAAAGTCCTGAGGTTTATACTTTTAATTAAAACAGCCAATTTGCACTTCTATACAACCCCAGCAATAAAAGTGCCCAAGCAGGGCAAAGAGATAAACAAATTACTCTTTTCCAAACAAAACTGGTGATCGTTGCTGATTTATAATTTTTATTCCATTTTGGGTTTATCCATCAACTTTTGACATTTCATTAACTCTCTCTCTCTCTTTCGCAAAATTCGCCCTTTGTGTTATTGTTGCAATTTTTCACAAGTCAAGAGCGTAGGAGCGTTTTTCGGGGGGTGGGAGGGGGGGGGGATTAAAGTTTGAAAAGGCTCTGACGGTGGGAAGTCTGATGGGTTAATTTCGACAGTACACTTTAAATGAACTTATATCTCTCTTGGTAGCTCAATTGGTAATGTCGTCCATGCAGGCATTGTTCTGCTCAGGGCATAGGTTCGAATCCTTGCCTAGCCAGAAACATTTATCATAAAGATAAATTTGATATCAGATGTAATTGTGGACAGCGGTGGAAATTTACATTGATTAAAAACGCGATTGTTAGTGAAACAATCTCTCTCTCTCTCTCTCTCTCTCTCTCTCTCTCTCTCTCTCTCTCTCTCTCTCTCTCTCTCTCTCTCTCTCTCTCTATATATATATATATATATATTATAATATATATATATATTATATATATATATATATATATATATATATATATATATATATATATATATATATATATATATATTAAATTTTCAAATATTTTCCAAATACCTCTTAATATCGAATTCACTCTGCATTTAATGATGAATATTCCAGTTCGTTCAGGGACTCAAACGTATGACCAATAGAAATAAAAATAAGCATTTTACAGTACACCAGCTAAACATTTATTCCCATTTCCGTCGAACATAGGGTATTTGTATCTTAATTGAAAAACGTTTGTAATACTTAAAAAAAAAAAAAAAAAAAAAAACTAGACTATCCACTCTTGACATCCAACACCCTATCATCTTTGTTAACCTTTTCATCGAGTAAAAAAATAATAATAATAAAAAATAAAATAAAAAGGAAACCTTCCTTTTGATTTATTAGTAATGATTTAAACTGACTTTGATATCAGTACAGAAAAAATCCTTCCTTTGAGACACTTTTGCAAAGAGCAAAACTTTACTTATTTTCTCATTACTCCCGGTGATATTATAATCATGTATGCAAAACAATTCCGTATCCCCCACTCTATGACCAGCACCAAATTCCTTAAAAACATTGTGATAAATATTCGTACTAGTACAAAAAAATGTTGATAAATAATTGTCATATATCTTTAATAGTTTAGTGTAACATCCACACTTCACACACACACACACACACACACACACACACACACACACACACATATATATATATATATATATATATATATATATATATATATATATATATATATATATATATATATATATATATATATATATATAATATTGGCTCTTGTTGTCATGGGTATTCTCCGTCTCTCCTGATTAATTTGTAGAGATCATCAGGATCAATGTCTTGTACATGGAATCTTTATTCCTGCTCTCTCTCTGTCTCTCTCTCTCTCTCTCTCTCTCTCTCTCTCTCTCTCTCTCTCTCTCTCTCTCTCTCTCCTAGTTTTAGGATGTTATTTTTTTTTTATATCGGGGACAAAGGTTGGGTGGAGCTAGCTGACAGAGAGTCGTCTCGCTGCGCGTGAAAGTTTCCTAGAAACACAGAATTTGTCTCATGACATTTTTATCTAGTTGATAACTCTGACGCCATAGGCCAACCCCCCACGCTACCAGATCTCCGACCTGGAGCATTCCAGAAGTAGCTAAGGTTCATATAAAGGCAACCCCAGGGCTGCATAGATCATATAGAGAATTCCAGCCTTGAGTCAAAGTCATCCCCCCCTCTCTCTCATAGGCAACATAGTGTATTGTTTTAAAAGTGTTCAGTGCAATCTGAAATTTTGGTGTGACGGGTTCATGTAAACATAGTGATTACTTATGATAATTCTCTTAGAGTTATTGTAACTGGCCATGTAATAAGGTGGAAGGTATTTGTATCGTAATCTGGTTATCTATTTTCATTAAGTAATAAACTTAAATATTTTATATAGATTTAATTTCAAGTAAAACAACAGATTATATATTTTTATAGGTATTATCTTTTTGTCTTAGTCTAAGGTTATTCAGATTTAATATTTCCAGTCAAGTGATTATATGATTTTCAGATTGTAAAATTTTTTGCTTAATCTAAGTTTTGTTCAGACTTAATGTTTCGAGTGATTTATTTGTTTTATGTAAATTCTTTTCAAAGTGTTGTAATTTATATAAAATATATCTATTTTTGTAAAGAGTATATTATTTCAAACACGAGTTTTTAAATTCGTATTAGGTCGTACCCCTTTTAAAGAATCACAGTTTGTTTAAAAAGATCGTAAGAATAATTACCCAGTTTGGTTTTGAGTGTACTGAAGAGACCTTTGGATATTCAGTGTTTTATATATTGCTGTCTTGGTGTTATATAACTGTTTTAGAGTTCGGGTATTAATATTTCCAAGTATAACAGATTTATTGTTGAAAGCAAACAGGTGAGTTCGGAACGAGAGAAGTGGTTTATCACACCAGCCGTGATATATATAATATTATATTTTTTGGTTCCCAGACTTGGGACCATCGTAAAATATATTTTTGGTGCCCAGACCCGGAGCCATCATCATGAAATATATATATATATATATATATATATATATATATATATATATATATATATATATATATATATATATATATATATATATATATATATATATATATATATATATATATATATATACATATACATATATATACATATATGTAGGTTGTTAAGAGAATCCAGACATTAATATATCAAAAATATATATGGCTTATTTGAACAAAGGTATATATATATATATATATATATATATATATATATATATATATATATATATATATATATATATATATATATATATATATATTGTAAGGAAATTTTTCTTATTAACGTAAATAATTTAAAAGGATTTTAAAAGGATTAAGAAAATAAATTTTCCAGTGGTTATGGTGCCATCTGTTGGTTGCGCTCGTGGCCAGGTATGTCATACGTGTGTATTTTTGTTTTTCATATCCGTGGTGGGAGAGAGGAGGAGCCAAGAGGCAGTTAGCAAGCCTGTTTACCTTGAAAGGTAAATTTGTTATGTACGTCAGTGTTCCACGAATTCGTCTGCAGAGGACACTCTTTCCTGCTTCAAGTGGTGGTGGAGTGACTTAGTGATGGACAGCAACCATTGGCTAATACCAAAGCTCCTGTTAGTCTGGGGACAGACTCGTTTTGACCACTTCGAAGCCTGCAGACGTGACACTGCCGTTCAGTTTTGCCTTGGGGTAAGAATAAAATTGTGTAGTTTCCCTTGCTGAACGATTTTGGAAAGCCTGAAGTGTTTTCATCGGTGTGTGGCTGCCGCTGGTACCAGTAATTACGTGATCAATCAAGTATAACATTACGTTAATGGTTTGGATCTCGACGGGTTCGTCCTTCAAACCTGATTTAGTGACAAAGACCTGGTGCAAGAAATTACATCATCCCACGGAAATTAAGCTATTGTTAAATGTATGTAAATAGTTAGGGTCTATTAATTTAAATTGTCTCCAGTCTATTCCTTTTACTTTCCTATCACCGTATGTATAGTTTGTGTGTGGGTGCATCATTGATGGTTGGTTCTTTGTCTCTTTCTTTTATTTTTCCGGTGTGCTAGAGTTTGTTTGGGTCCTAGATGCCTTTTTGTAATGCGAATGGTTTATTTCCTTCCTGGCTGGAGATTTATTTTCATTTGAGGAGAATTAAGTTTATGTAATAAACAGGAATTTGAATTTGATTAAGAGTCTTTTTTTTTAACCTTTCCTTCTCGGTGGATTTTGATACGTCAATGTCTAGTTCTAGTTGGCTGAATACAAAGAACCTGTGACATAAATGGCGACCTTGCCAGGATCCTGTTGAATTCTTTTCTCAGGATCCCTAGAATATTGACATTGCCGTGTTGGAATCTTCAGTAGAGGATTGGTTGTTCAGATATTTTTATAGTTAATTAGGTTTAAAACTTTGATAAAATGAGTGAGTCTGAGCTTACGATGACTGAGATTAATGTATCGGAATTTTTGGGTAGGGATGACTGGGAGGCTAGGCTTGGTGATTTAAGTAAAGGTCAGTTGTTTGCACTAGCAGAGCATTTCAAGTTAGTAGTATCTCCTGGTGTAAAGAAAGGAACTCTGTTGCTACAGGTAGCGAGTGCGATAAGGGGTGGTGCTATGAGTGCAACTTCGGACGAAGTAGGATTAATGCAAGATAGGTTAGCATTACAGAGATTGGAGGTGGAAAAGTTGAAATTGCAGTTTCAGATGGGAGAGATGGAGATGGCCAATAGGGAAAAGGAAAGGGAAATGGAGAAGGTTAGATTAGAACATGAGAGGGTACAGGAAAGGGCTAGATTGGAACAGGAAAAGGCTAGATTGGAACAGGAGAGGCAATTGGAGTTTGTTCGAATGGAACATGAATTGCAGGTTCTTCGTTTAAACAAACTGGACCGGAAGACCACTTTAACATTTGTCATGCTATTAAGCTAGTCCCTGTGTTTAACGAAGCTGATGTGGCTGAATTCTTCTCTGCTTTTGAGAAGTTAGCAAGAAAGTTAGGTTGGCCTGAGACCATGTGGACTACCCTAATTCAGTGCAGGTTGGTTGGGAAAGCACAAAAAGTGTATGCAGCATTGAGTGAAGAGGTAAGTGCAGATTATAGTAGGGTGAGAGAAATTGTATTAAAAGCTTATGAGCTTGTGCCAGAAGCCTACCGCCAGAGATTTCGTAATCTAAGAAAGGTTCCAAATGATACTTATGTAGAGTTTGCTAGAGCTAAAGAACTAGCATTTGATGAATGGTTGAAATCAAAAGGGGTTGATGATTTTGCAGGGATAAGGGAAATAATCCTTATTGAAGAGTTCAAGAATAATGTAGGGCATGAATTGAAGATACATTTAGAAGACTTAAAGTTAGATACTGTGGGAGCAGTTGCAGTGGCAGCCGATGAGTACGCACTATCACACAAGTCTGTGTTTAAGTTTGCTGATAAGCAAAGTAGGTGGGATAAGGATAGGAGGTTTGAAAAGACTCCGGAGCAGGGAGCGAAATCCTCTAAATCCAGTTCTCCTGGAAGAAAGGTTCAGTCTTTTCCAAAGACGAGTGAAAGGGATGTAACGTGTTATTTTTGTAAAAAGAAGGGCCATATTAGGTCAGAATGTTCTGCCTGGAAGGGGCAGGGGAGTTCCAAGAAGCCTGTAGGTCTACTTGGGAAAACTTCTGGGGGTGTATCCTGTAGTTTGGTAACTTTGGAAAATATGTCTCTAATGGTGAAGTGTTCACAAAGGACCAGGATGGTTTTGGGAGACGGGTAAATGTATTGCGGGATACTGGTGCTGCCCAGTCGTTGATTTTGAGATCGGCGTTGCCTGACAATTTTGTAGAGGAGCAGCTAGAGTATGTGTTGTTGGGTGGCTTCACAAACACGGTGGTGGCGTGTCCTCTGGCCGAGTTTTGGTTAAACTCGGATTGGGTCAAGGGCCCGTTAAAGTTGGCAATTGCAGATGAACTACCAGTGAACGGCGTGCAGGTTGTGATAGCCAATGATACTGAGTCGGATACAGGGAGTAGTTGTCCGGTAGTGCAATGTAACGGTACCACTCAGATTGGTGAGAGTAGTCCTACGATGGCTATTACTCGTTCTACAGTCCAGTCTCCTAGTGTTGAGGATGAGGATTTGGGTCTAGATAGGCTTGAAGGACTGGTAGAGGGAGTTTCTGATGTGAAAGTTCCTAGTCTGGTATCTGAGTGGGATGATACTGTAGGATGGGATAGGAACTCACTAAGTATTGCTCAGAAGGAAGAGTTTAATGAAGAGGGGGAAGGAGAGGTTAGCTCAGATTTGACGAGACCTAAGATGAAATGGGAAGATGGTATCCTGTATCGGTTTAGTCGTTTCAAGAGATCGCCAACTGAGATGTGGGAGGTAAGGAAGCAGATAGTAGTTCCTCTTGAATATCGGGGCAAAATCTTGTGGTTTGCACATGAAGATTTACTTACTGGTCATTTTGGAGTAAGCAAAACTTTTAGGAAAGTTGCTGAGCATTTCTTTTGGCCAAGAATGAAGGCAGAGGTGAAGAGGTATGTTAATTCTTGTACTAAGTGTCAAATGGTTGGTAAACCAAATCAGAGAATTGCTAAAGCCCCTTTACAACCCATTCCAGTGGTTGAAGAACCCTTTAAAGAGATATTGATAGATATTGTGGGGCCATTGCCAAAGACTAGCAGTGGTTTTCAGTATATACTGACAATAATGGATAGAATGTCCAGGTACCCCGAAGCTGTACCCTTAAGGAGTATTCACAGTAAGAAAGTAATCGAAGCACTTATTGGTTTCTTTACTAGGTTTGGATTGCCGAAATCGGTTCAGTCTGACTGTGGTAGTAATTTTATGAGTAAAGAATTTGCTAAACAGATGAAAGAGTTCAAAATTAATCATGTAACTTCATCACCATACCACCCAGAGAGCCAGGGTCAGATTGAACGATTTCATCAAACTTTGAAGTCCATGCTAAAGAAATATTGTGGGGACGATCCAAGGAACTGGGATAAGGCAATACCTTATTTATTGTTTGCATTTAGGTCTGTACCGAGTGATATGATGGGATTTTCTCCATTTGAGCTTGTATTTGGTCACAAGGTAAGAGGTCCTTTGGATGTTGTTAAAGAAAGTTGGGAAAATAATAATCCAAAAGTTAGCCTGATACAATTTCTAAAAGAATCTAGGGAAAAGCTTCATAAGTTTTGGGAGTTTGCTAAGGAGAACTTGAAAGTTGGGCAAGGTAAAATGAAAAAGAATTGTGACATGAAAGCTAGGAGAAGGGTATTTGAAGTTGGGGATAAAGTTTTAGTTTTATTACCTACCCCTGGTAATCCCCTAGGAGCCAAGTTTTCAGGACCATGGAAGATAGCTAAGAGGGTAAGTAGCTTGAATTATCTGGTGGAGACCCCAAGTACAAGACAAAAACACCAGCTTTGTCATGTTAACATGTTGAAACCCTATTATGAAAGAGTAGCAAAGAAGCCATTGTTGTTGTTGGGGAAAGTAGAAATGGAAAGAGAATGTTTGGAAATAGAAGGTAAGTGGCCTAAAGGTAATAGCGATGTATTAAATAACTTGCCAAATATGTTGTCTCACTTAGATGGGGATCAAATTGAGTCCATCTTAAATTTGATAGAAGTGTATCCAGATTTATTTAAGGACACCCCAGGTTGTACGGCTGTGATACAGCATGATGTGGAGGTTAGAGGGGCTAAACCGATAAAACAGGCACCTTATAAAACTAATCCACTGAAAAGGGAAGTAATCAAAACAGAGGTAGGGTACATGTTGCAGCATAATCTGATAGAGAGTAGTTACAGTCCATGGAGTTCACCTGTGGTGTTGGTGAAGAAGGAGAATGGTCAGTATAGAATGTGCATAGATTACCGCAAGGTTAATGCAGTTACAGAGACTGACAGTTTTCCTTTACCTCGGGTAGAGGACTGCATCAATGATGTAGGTAAGGCAAAGTTTATCAGTAAGTTCGACCTTCTAAAGGGGTACTGGCAAGTACCGTTGACACCCAGAGCTAAGGATATCTCTGCTTTTGTGACCAGTGAGGGATTATTTGCCTGCAACGTGATGCCTTTTGGCATGAAAAATGCATCTGCTACATTTCAGAGACTAATGAACAACTTGGTAGGTACTCTAGAAGGTGTGGTAGTGTACATTGATGACATTGTGGTATATAGCGATGACTGGGACACCCATATTCAAAGAATAAGTAAGTTATTTGAAAAACTTAGCCAGGCAGGGCTGGTTATCAATCTTGCCAAATGTGAGATAGCCAAGGCTAGTGTATTGTATCTTGGTCATGAAATAGGTCATGGGAAGATTGTCCCGAAAGATGCAAACGTCAGAGCCATTTTAGAGTTTCCTGTGCCTTATGACAAAAGGTCTGTTCGTAGATTTCTTGGTATGGTAGGATACTACAGGAGATTTGTGATAAATTTTGCCACAATTTCTAATCCTCTCACTAATTTATTGAGGAAAGAAGTAAAGTTTGAGTGGAATGAAGAGTGTCAGAGGTCATTTGACAAATTGAAGGCAGTTCTAACTAACTATCCTGTCTTGAGAGCTCCGGATTTTCAGGAACCATTTAGGTTGGCGTTGAGGAACATGTAGAGTATCCTGTTGCCTTTTTCTCTAAAAAGCTTAATGAAGCTCAACGCAAGTACTCCACCATAGAGAAGGAGGCCTTAAGCCTGATAACAGCTCTAGAACATTTTGAAATTTACTTAACAAATGTTCCTACACCTGTAGTGGTCAAGACAGACCACAATCCTTTATTATTTTTAAACAGGTTTAAGAATAAGAACCAGAGGCTGATGAGGTGGAGTCTGATATTACAAGAGTGGGATTTGGATATACAACATGTTCCAGGGAGAAAGAATGTGGTGCCAGACACACTTTCTAGATAATCATAAATTGCTTGGCACGAATGTTAATTTTTTCTTTACTTTTCAGAATCAAATTTCTTTTTTTTTTTCATTTAATTTGAATTTAATGTTTTTTTGTATTCATTATAAGACTTATTTGTTTGCTCTATTTCCATTCATAATTTAGTTCCGTGCTTTGATTTTTGTTGCACAAAAATTTTTTTAAGGATGGGGGTGTAAGGAAATTTTCCTTATTAACGTAAATAATTTAAAAGGATTAAGAAAATAAATTTTCCAGTGGTTATGGTGCCATCTGTTGGTTGCGCTCGTGGCCAGGTATGTCATACGTGTGTATTTTTGTTTTTTATATCCGTGGTGGGAGAGAGGAGGAGCCAAGAGGCAGTTAGCAAGACTGTTTACCTTGAAAGGTAAATTTGTTATGTACGTCAGTGTTCCACGAATTCGTCTGCAGAGGACACTCTTTCCTGCTTCAAGTGGTGGTGGAGTGACTTAGTGATGGACAGCAACCATTGGCTAATACCAAAGCTCCTGTTAGTCTAGGGACAGACTCGTTTTGACCACTTCGAAGCCTGCAGACGTGACACTGCCGTTCAGTTTTGCCTTGGGGTAAGAATAAAATTGTGTAGTTTCCCTTGCTGAACGATTTTGGAAAGCCTGAAGTGTTTTCATCGGTGTGTGGCTGCCGCTGGTACCAGTAATTACGTGATCAATCAAGTATAACATTACGTTAATGGTTTGGATCTCGACGGGTTCGTCCTTCAAACCTGATTTAGTGACAAAGACCTGGTGCAAGAAATTACATCATCCCACGGAAATTAAGCTATTGTTAAATGTATGTAAATAGTTAGGGTCTATTAATTTAAATTGTCTCCAGTCTATTCCTTTTACTTTCCTATCACCGTATGTATAGTTTGTGTGTGGGTGCATCATTGATGGTTGGTTCTTTGTCTCTTTCTTTTATTTTTCCGGTGTGCTAGAGTTTGTTTGGGTCCTAGATGCCTTTTTGTAATGCGAATGGTTTATTTCCTTCCTGGCTGGAGATTTATTTTCATTTGAGGAGAATTAAGTTTATGTAATAAACAGGAATTTGAATTTGATTAAGAGTCTTTTTTTTTAACCTTTCCTTCTCGGTGGATTTTGATACGTCAATGTCTAGTTCTAGTTGGCTGAATACAAAGAACCTGTGACTATATAAATATAAATATAAATATAAATATAAATATAAATATAAATATAGATAGATAGATAGATAGATAGATAGATAGATAGATAGATAGAGATAGATAGAGATAGATAGATAGATAGATATAGATAGATAGATAGATAGATAGATAGATAGATATAGATAGATAGATAGATAGATATAGATAGATAGATATAGATAGATAGATAGATAGATATAGATATATAGATAGATAGATAGATATAGATATATAGATAGATAGATATAAATATATAGATAGATAGATATAAATATATAGATAGATAGATATAAATATATAGATATCTCTCTCTCTCTCTCTCTCTCTCTCTCTCTCTCTCTCTCTCTCTCTCTCTCTTTATATATATATATATATATATATATATATATATATATACATATACATATACATATACATATACATATACATATACATATACATATACATATACATATACTTAATGGTTTCTTTAAGCCAAATTAAATCAAGTGTCAGGTTAACCAACATGCATACATTTTCTAAGGACATGATGATATGATTTATTCTATAAATAATTTACACTCTAGAGTCTAGAATAACAAACACAAATTTGCAGGTGGATAACACACCACAGTCAGGCATTGGCGAAGTCATAAAAATATGACCCTCTTCTTTTTCATTATTCGATTTGTCTATGTTGATTACACTTATTATACGAACATTAAATTACACCATAGTCAGGCACTTTCTGGCATATAACTATTACTCCTTAAATTATTTGAATCTATAATGAATAATGATATACTCCATTCAAGGAAATTCATTTGACAGTACGGTCCCAAACTCATCCCACCAATTTTAACTATGCTGATGATTGTTACCTTGGTCACTTGTACAGGGACATGCCTTACCATTCATGTATTCTGATGAAGAAAGGAAATAGCAAACACATTTATAAGTGAACTCGGATTGCTTCCTATAGCATATGAAAAATCCACACCATTTTCTAATAAAAAAAAATATTCATTTCTAATTAGGAAACAATCGTTAAACAGTTTACCAATTACAAATTCTCTAGCCTCGACCTTTCTACCACACATTTTTCACCAACGTGGTCGTCAAATAATATCACATATTAGCTGGGACAAGGTGTCCGTGATTCTATTTATTGGCAGTAAATTGAAACTTAAAACTCCTTACGATATGTAGGAAGTAAGTAGGAGGAGCCTAAGTAATTATGCCTTTCGGAATATAACAATATTGTTCTTCTTAGTTTTTGCTAATGATACATTTCATACCATGAAACATATTAATTATCTTTTGGTTTCAAAGAAGGTAATTGAAAATTTAATTAAATAACTGCTTAATTACGTACTTGTCCCACACATTTCAGTATATGTGACTACCGGCGAACTCCCCGCCCCTGACCCCCAAATGTAATTGAACAAACGATTGTTTGCTGAGGAAATATTTCTGTGACATTTGTTGTGAAATTTATAGTTTCCTAAGAATTAAGCTGTGGCCAGACAAAAAGGAACATTAGGTTCACGTGTGTCTGTTTTATAGTAATTTTTTGCCCAAATAGCAACAAAAATTAAATAATTAAAATTATAAAGAGTGGATGATAGGGAGGATTAGATATTTAGTGTTCTACTGTTAAGGTTGTCTATTGAACATGAAAATAAACAATGTTTAGAGCTCTTCAATCTTTGCAATATGGAACCTTCCATAACGTCATTTTGGTTAAAATTAGCCTAAAGTAGCCTACTTGATTAGAGCTGAATGTAATTTACACCTGTCACACATATTTTTACATAAGGATCAATCCATCATCCTTTTCCAATTGGATAGAATCATTCACATGAATGGAACAAGGGAAGTCTGCTGCCATCTTCTGACAAGAAGTAAAATCACTCGGGTTCTATTCAAATTTGGGGCAGTGTGTGTTTATTAAAACGTCCTTTTTTTCAATGAATGCATCAAAAACTCATAATTCTAACAATACCACGTTTCTTCTGATGTTTGAGCTCTAAGATATGGTAATTATATGAAACATATTGATAATATGTATTACAAAAACATATCGGCAAGATCCCAATATTCTAAAAGTAAAGAGTTGGAACTGATCCATAAAATGAAAAATGGCAACAGAAAATACATTGTTAGCTAATCATAAGCCCAATTATAAATATCAATCTTCTATAAAGTGTGGCTTGTTACAAGTACCAGAGCTTAAGATTGTTTTTTTCGGGTAGGGGCTAAAGTTTTTAAAATCAAATGTAGGAGTTGCCATTAATGGGGGATACCTTAACAACTCAAAATTTGCAGAGGACTTAGTTCTGTTTAGTTGTTCATGGAAGGAATTAAAAAGGATGATAGAAACTTTGAATAGAAAAAGCAGAAATGTAGGACTGAAAGTTGATATGAGCAAAACTAGAAAAATATTCAATTGAATTCCCTCTTCCATAACTCTTATTTGTTGTCCCTGCATTTTCATTGAACATTATCTTAGTTTTACTTATATTCGTTTTCAGTCCTACATTTCTGCTTTCTCTATTCAAATCTTTTATCATCTTTTGAAATTTCTCCC
>NC_090763.1:30867927-30880427 GCF_036898095.1 Palaemon carinicauda
CAGGAAACTTATGAGTACATTTAACTATGGCTACTTCATGACTTTCTAATAAGCATATCAGGTTTTATCCTTCATAATGACAAAAACTAAAAAAATATTTGGATCATTTAATGGAACTCAATCAAATACGCAATCTGATTGGTGAATCCTCTAACGTGACATACAAATCATCAATATGTCCATTTTACCATGGAAAAAGAATAATTTTGATCATACATTGAAATGAAAATATTCACTATTTTCTTTTTGAAATCATAAATGTCGAATCATTTAATTTGACGTACATATCTGCAATTAGTTCCACTTTTGCCTAACTGGAATTCTCAATGGTAATGACCAAAAATAATCTGACTAAGATCAATAGCTCAGTGCGGATTCAGTCAATCGCTGAATTCAAACATTGTACATGTTGTGAACAGGGATCCCTGAAAGGTTAAAGTGTTAACAGAAGGTCAGTCCTCCACAATGGTCTTATTTGCATTTCAACGCTTAAATAGAGTATATAACGATTTCAGCGTGTGCAGAACTCGTGAGGGTACGGTTGCCTATAATGCAAAACTTTCGTATGTTTCGATGACAGCCTAAATCCTCTTTACTTCTATTTAATAAATTGATAAAAAAAAATTTATAGTAACATTTTCTTTATTGAAATTTTATGTCGAAACGTTCCACCTGGCTTCGATAACTAGAAATAGGTTAAAAAATAGAAGCTACATCTATAGCGTCTTGAGGATTAGAGAGTCGTATTGTCTCAACCGTTTAAGTATAAATCCTTTAATATTAACTAAGAAATAAATTCAGATACTAGTAAATACCTTCAGCTTTGTATAAATCCTTCAGATTATAAAGAACATCATAAAATAAAGAGGAAAAACATCAGTGAGGAAGTTATTAGTATATATTCTTTCTAATAAAACTAGTGTATATCTTGAATGTATGATAAGAGAATACCTTAGGTATAACTCATGCTTGTCTAATTAGTAGCTGATATCATTGAAATATCAAGAAGTAAATCTTATAGCAAGGAACTTGTTTCAAACGACAAAAAGAAACAAAGACTACATAGTGTGAAATGTAGAACGGATATTAACGGTATACTAAAGAACATTATTAAAATAGTCACGCTCAAAATTTACAAGTTACTTAGTTAGCTAATATAAGAACAGTGCAAATTAAACTGAATGTTCGCATAGCTATGAATCTTGACTCGGGCTCATAACATTACATGAATGAAAACATCTACTCGAAGTATATAAATGAAATAATGATATAAGGTACAGGGTGTCCGTAAATGCTATAAGCCCAGGGCCCCCAACAGGGAAAATAGCCCAGTGAGGAAAGAAAAGAAAGGAAAATAAAATATTCTAAGAACAGCAACAACATTAAATTAATATTTCCTATATAAACTATCAAAACTTCAAAAAAACAAGAGGAAGAGAAATAAGATAGAAGAGTGTGCCCAAGTGTACCCTCAAGCAAGAGAACTCTAACCCAAGACAATGGAAGGCCATGGTACAGAGGCTATGGCACTACTCAAGACTAGAGAACAATGGTTTGATTTTGGAGTGTCCTTCTCCTAGAAGAGCTGCTTACCATAGCTAAAGAGTCTCTTCTACCCTTACCAAGAGGAAAGTGGCCACTGAACAATTATAGTGCAGTAGTTAACCCCTTGGGTGAAGAAGAATTGCTTGGTAATCTCAGTGTTGTCAGGTGTATTAGGACAGAGGAGAATATGTAAAGAATAAGCCAGACTATTCGGTGTTTGTGTAGGCAATAGGAAAATGAACCGTAACCAGAGAGATGGATCCAATGTAGTACTGTCTGGCCAGTCAAAGGACCCCATAGCTCTCCAGCGGTAATATCTCAGCGGGCGGCATTATTCATACACATTCAGTTTACAATCCTTTTCTAAAAACTTATAAGATTTTTTCTCAGGATATGGTATTAAGGTAAATCAAAAGGCAAACCTGTTTGCATTTTAATTACAGGTTTATCCGTCGCATTGATGGCTGTCTTATTTTAAAGGGGTCGACTGCAAATGAGTTTTCTCTTATTCCCGCCAAAACACATCCCAAACTAAACATTGCATACGAGGGAACACTTGCAAGTTTTCTACATAATTTAGAGCAATCCTTTTTACTGAACAGTCATTAATATTTTTAAAATCGGACATTAAAACCAAGACTCGAATTTACGGACACATGGTACTTCAAAAGTTCAAACCTGCAGCAAATTTTTTTATGTTGAACACGCTGACATAAGTCTTTCTTATAGTTTATCTATGAAATGTATGTTTTGATATCGTTACTATTTTTATAGAATTTTAATATTTTTTTTTATTACTTTTCCTATCGTTTATTTATTTCCTTATTTCCTTTCCCCCCTGGGCTATTTTTCCCTGTTGGAGCTCTTGAGCTTATAGCATTTTCCTTTGCAACAAGGGTTGTAGCATAGCAAATAATAATAATAATAATAATAATAATAATAATAATAATAATAATAATAGTTATTATATATAATAAAAAAGAAGAAGAAGAAGAAGAAGAAGAAGAAGAAGAAGAAGAAGAAGAAGAAGAAGAAGAAGAAGAAGAAGAAGAAGAAGCAAAGGAAAATTGATATGCAAATTCTCGTATACCGACTTTTCGTCCGATGTCACTTCGTCCGACGACACTTCGTCCGATGACACATCGTCCGACGACACTTCGTCCACGTCTTTTTGTCCAATGTCATTTCGTCCGATGGACTTTTGGTCCAAAGACATTTGGTCCAATTTTAAATCATTTTAATCCATAAAAAAAAAAAAACCCTAGCCAGTCCCTAACTTCCCAAACAGAAAATTAAACCCTGTAAGGACCTCTTTTTCCCTTGTTTATAATAATTGATTCCCAAATTCCAAAGTATAGGAGTGAAAATAACTAGTTAGGAAATATAAATTAAATGGAAGTGTCTGACACTATAGAATTGAAGAAAAACTGCTCAACATAACATAACTCCTCTATGCAGAATAATAACTTTTTAGCGTAGCTGATTCTTTTGAGTATTAAATGTAACAAATGTAAGAAATAACATCTAAAGTGAAAATAAAAAAAAAGCAAATAAAAGTTGATAAAGTTAATAGTATCACACATGTAAAACAATGAATGATTAAAAAAAAAAAAAAAAAAAAAAAAAAAAAAAAAGAATAAGAATGATTGTTGAAAATTGGTGCAAATTATATGCCACATTCTTCAAAAACTGTTTTCCTTGTTGACTCATATCCAGTTACCAGTCTTTTGAGACGTTCGTTGATTTTTTGATATCCTGAAAGAGAATTTGACGGACCTTCTCGAAGTATTTGAGTTATTTTACCTTGAATAAATCCTTCTTCTACCTTCAAGGTTTAGATAAATTTCCAAATGTTCAAAGGTACTCCACCCGCTGAACGTTTTATACCAGAATGAAACCCCTCTGCAGTATTGTTTGTAAATAAGCGATTAATTCAGAAGGCATTTTGTCACCGTCTATAAATTCCTCATAGGCCTCTCCAACATCATCAGTAGGGAGAAATGCTAATGCTGAAAAACATCTTACTTTAGGACAGAATTCGGGGGGTTATATTTTTCTTTGAGACCATGATCGACAATTTTTCTAAATATGGACTGCCCCAGATGAAAGAAACATGCAACGATAGATGAATTAGGGAATAATGAATTAAATGACTTATGAATCGCCACTTTGAAATCTGCCATGAGATCGATTGGATCTACATTAGGTTACATAATTTTCAATTGCTAAAAAACTGATTCATATGTCTGCCTGGTTTTAGTCGGCAGTAATGCAAAGACCCATGGGAAACTGCTACCATTAACTTGTATATATATATATATCACTGTTCTGGCACAATCTTAAATGTCCCATCACATGCCCAATGACAATATGATGCTATATCTTCGAGAGCTCTATTTGATGCAAATATTAGAATTATTTGATGATCCTCGTGGCCTGAATTATATCTTATTAAGTGTTCGCTACTATCAAGTTTACCGTATTCGTCAGGGGTTTCAAATCCATGTCTAGCCACTGGATTAGCAGGAAATCTGGAATGTTTTTGTCGGTACCTTTAAAGTCTTTTAAAATGCTTGCACACGAGGGAGCTGAGAGCAAGTATTTTCAATTATCTCCGTAAACTTTCTCGACAATATGCTACACGAAATTGCTGCTATGTTTTCAATCGCCTCTTCCTTAATTTCAGCGACTGCTTCTCTAGCATTTAATGCATATAAATTTGCGGGATGAAGGTGCTCACCGGAAGAATAAATAATTTTTGGTACATTGTCTTCCGTAACCGTGTGAATGCGCACTGAACACAGCTGCCTTTTCTCACACCTCCAGTATTCTTTTCCAAGTTTTGTATTAGTTGAATGAAAATCGTAGATGTAATTGAAAAAACATGTTTTTTTTTTTTTCAAAATTGGACCAAATGTCGTTGGACCAAAAGTCCATCGGACGAAAAGACATTGGACAAAAAGACGTGGACGAAGTGTCGTCGGACGAAATGACGTCGGACAAAAAGACCACCCACCGCAAATTCTATATACGATTTCGCTCATCACTGAATTATACAGAATAACGTGTACCATTATCTTTACCGAATCCAACAGAAAATGCGTTAAAAAAATAATTGGTATTGCAGGGATATCCAGTCAAGTATAAGAAATCCAAAAGAGCAATAAATCATGCTATCGAAAAACTTGAAACAACGTAAAAGTAGTATCCCACATGATATTATGGAGATTTTCTTTGAAGAAAAAAATCATATATAAATATTCGGAAGCATTTGTAATTCGTTGGGAAAGACCGGGTGTAAAATGTCACTTTAAACTGGAAACAACCATCAAACTAAAGTTCCCTACCTAACCTAAGAGCCGTGTCCTTACCTACTTACCTAACGGGCCCCTGAGACCCCGCCCTCTTAGACTGCCATACTCTCAGTTAACCGTAACACTAAGTCTCAACCCTTTGTTTGCTTCTCAGCCGGCTTTACTTCTGAATCATATTTCTTGTATAGTAAAACTAGCTTTTTAGTATCATATTTCAGAAAATGATAAACAAAAACTTCCCCATAGATAAAACTGCTTTGACAAGATACAAGAAATTTTACGCCTGTCCCAATGAACTACATTCACCTACATATTTCAATGGAAAATTGTGAGAGACATTTTCAAAAAAATATAATATATATATATATATATATATATATATATATATATATATATATATATATATATATATATATATATATATACATATATATATATATATATATATATATATATATATATATATATATATATATATATATATATATATATATATATATATATATATACATATATATATATATATATATATATATATATATATATATATATATATATATATATATATATATAGTGGAGATACTTTACAGAGGTGAAATGTTTTATGCATTGCCATAGTTAACTGTAAGCGATCAGACCAAAATCTTCCACCATCACCAATCTGCAGTGGCCAGCATGGTGATGAAAACTGGCCAAATTCCAGACACAAATAACACAACCTCGTCTTGGCACACAGCCCCCTGCAACAGTGGAACAATTCCCCAAGGTGGCGGGCAGTTACATCAGACTGCAAGGTGTGCTGAAATTCTCTGCACTGGAAACTGAACCTTGCCACATAAAACGTTAGGGCTCTTCTAGGAAAGATCTTGCTGTGTTAGGACCCCCATATATGCACAGTTTTTATTGACAGGCAGTCTGAACTGACAAGCCTACCGGACACCTAGAGTGCCCACACACTATTCATTTCTGCCATCTATCTAACCTCAGTTGACACCCAGTCAGCACCATGACAACAGATCTTCCTTCCTAACATTTGGAGGCTATTGTGCGAGGAGGTTGTTAGATATATATATATATATATATATATATATATATATATATATATATATATATATATATATATATATATATATATATATATATATATATATATATATATATATATATATATATATATATATATATATATATATATATATATATAGTGGAGATACTTTACCGAGGTGAAATATTTTACGCATTGCCATAGTTAACTGTAAGCGATCAGACCAAAATCATCCACCATCACCAATCTGCAGTGGCTAGCATGGTGATGAAAACTGGCCAAATTCCAGACACATATAACACAACCTCATCTTGGCACCCAGCCCCCTGCAACAGTGGAACAATTCCCCAAGGTGGCGGGCAGTTACATCAGACTGCAAGGTGTGCTGAAATTCTCTGCACTGGAAACTGAACCTTGCCACATAAAACGTTAGGGCTCTTCTAGGAAAGATCTTGCTGTGTTAGGACCCCCATATATGCACAGTTTTTATTGACAGGCAGTCTGAACTGACAAGCCTACCGGACACCTAGAGTGCCCACACACTATTCATTTCTGCCATCTATCTAACCTCAGTTGACCCCCAGTCAGCACAACGACAACATATCTTCCTTCCTAACATTTGGAGGCAGTTGTGCGAGGAGGTTGTTAGATACTAAAATAGAAGTGAGGTGGATGGCAAGTGAAGTTTAGCTTAGGAATAATAAGTTGAGAACAAGAATATCACAAAAACAATCAGAAACAAGCGATTGCTAGCTTAAACAGGTTTTCTATTAGCAGCGCTGGAGAGAGCGAGAGATAAAAATAAAACAATAGCATTACAGTGCATAAGCAACTATGAAACACGTGTGGTACATGGCTTCCCCGTAAAAAAATACTTACATGTGAAATAGGGAGCCCTACTTTAGAGAGGTGAACTGTAGGCGGGTTATTTTGCAGGATATACACAGGATTTAGGCCATCAGTAGAGATCCAGTCTTCTTTGCCATTAATTAAAAAAGAAAGCCTTCTGTGTGTGATGAATCACGAGAAAAGGGCCCGTGTAAGGGCATGTTAGTGGTACCTTGCTAGTCTAATTTCACAGGAAGAAGTGTGTTGCGGCATTTAAATTTTTCGGTATGTGTTGCTTTGCCGAGTCATGTAAGTGTGGAAACATGAAGTAAATTTGCCCACAATGGGATGTAGTCACTGAAGATTGGCAGAGGAGGTTGCAGACCAAAACAAAAAAAATCCGCAGGGAAGACCAAGAGGCCACCATACACCATTTTAGCTACCAAGACATCTTTAGGAGTGATCCTCAATTAAAGGAGGACCCAAGGAAAGTGAATAAAATAATTGGAGTCATTTCACTGAAATACCAAAGATGCTTTGAGGGTGCGGTGAAAGCGTTCAACCATTCCGTTGGCTGCTTGATTAAAGCCAGTTGTCTGATGTAGTGTAATGACTAGGCCATTTGCTGATGATGTCTACAATCGAGAGGGGAAAGATGTACCGCTGTAAGAGATTATATGCTCAGGGATACCAGATCTCGCTTCCCACCCTAAGATTAATGCAGAATTACATAAGGAAAACATTGCAGTTTACATGAGAAGGGCTCAAAGGCAGTGAGTGGAGCGGTCAATGATGGTAGACAGGTAATGGTGTTTTTGTAATGTGAGTAGAGGACCTACTACATTGACGTGAATGTAGGTAAAACGATGCTGGTGATGAGGAAAGTGCCCTCTCCTAAATCCATGTGTCGATGTACTTTTGAAGTGTGGCATAAAGTACAGGCGCTGATCCAATCCTTACCATACTTAGTAAAGCCTTGCCAAAGGGACATCTTCGGTAGCTGTGCAGTAGGTTGGTGAGAAGAATGTGAAATGCCATGGATAAAATGAAATACATTGTAGATGATTATTATTTTTGTTTTTTTTTGGCTGTTTGCCAATCCAGAGCCTTATTGCCTTATTGCCTTATTCTATGTTTGGGTTCCCCCAGGTCCCTCAGTGTGAGGCACCTCTCATATCCACCAGAGAGTTGCTAATGCATCTTCCTGTGTATTTTGCATCTTCCAGTTTTGGATGGTCTGGGATGCATCTTAGGTACTTATCGTGCTTATTCTTAAACATATCTACGCTCATTCCTGATACGTTTCTTAGATGAGCTGGCAGGGCGTTAAATAGTCACTGCATTATCAATGCTGGTGGGTAGTGGATTAATGTCCTGTGTGCCTTAGAGAGAGAGAGAGAGAGAGAGAGAGAGAGAGAGAGAGAGAGAGAGAGAGAGAGAGAGAGAGAGAGGTGTAATTAGTATAATAATGGTTTATTGTAAGAAAGACTGTTGGTATAAATGAGGCTGTTTGTTTGTATTTTTAGCTAGGTTAGGGTGGTGGTAAATGCCTTAGGCGAATACTTTTTTCGTTTTGACTGCAGCCAGAGGCAGTTCTGTATTTGAATGCTGGATTATAATTCTTACTTCTACAGTACCAACTTGGAAGTAATAATCTATTTTAACAGTAAGTACAATTTTGTTTATATTTTCTAGGGGTGATTTTGAATTATAGAAAGTTTATTTATCTTTGATTATAGTGTGATAGCTTAGTTAGCTAGGAGTGTTCGTAAGTGTTTTTCTCTTTTTTTATTTGCAGGTCGTAATTCCTCCTTTGGAGAACTTATTTTTTGAATGCTGATCTATAGCTGCTGACCTGGCCTGTAATGGATTATATTTAGACAGCTCTTTTGAATTGCTTAACCGTTGATGACCTGGCCTGTGTATGAAGATTACGTATGATGATGATGATGATGATGATCTGGATGCCCATGACTCTGAAGAGTTAAAGCCATTGAGGTACATTAACAGACAGTCTTCCGTTTATCAGACAGCTGTGTTGTGCCAATTAAGACAGTTGACTCAGTGAATGATTAATTGTTTTTTTTTTTTTTTTTTTTTTTTTTTTTTTTTTTTTTTTTTGTAGCTGTTATTTTGCGAAAGTGTTAGTGAACACACGCAATATATATTTATTTTTTTGTGTTTTGAAGTTAAGGTTGTGGTGAATTTAATAAGTTTTGTTAGTGTTTAGTTTTAAGCTTTGTTATTGATTTTGAGGGGTTTATTTGAGTCTAGATTTTTTTTGTGTTAAGCATTTTAGTGTTAAGGAATATGGTATTAAGGTTATGTTTTGTTTATATTTCCCTTCTGTCTAAGAGTCCCGTTGATAACGTAAGGGTGTGGCTCCAATGCCACCGATGAAAGTGGCATTGGAGCCATTGAGGGTGACGTCTTCCCAATGGAGGGATGTGCAGGATTTCCGATATGCTTGGTACTCTGTATATTTTCGTAGGGCTTCTGTCAAGACGTTGTAATCCCATCCCAAGTGAATGGCAGCCAATGTGTATTTTTATGGCATTCTTCAACGTGATTTATTTTCCCAGGGACGTTTTGAATGGTTCACTTGCATTCAGCCACAGCGGAGAGATGTCAGTATTATTATTATTATTATTATTACTTACTAAGCTACAACCCTAGTTGGAAAAGCAGTATGCTATAAGCCCAGGGGCTCCAACAGGGAAAATAGCTCAGTGCGGAAAGGAAAAAAGGAAAATAAAATATTCTAAGAAGAGTAACAACAATAAATATCTCCTATATAAACTATAAAAACTTTAACAAAACAAGAGGAAGAGAAATAAGATAGGAGAGTGTGCTCGAGTGTACCCTCAAGCAAGAGAACTCTAACCCAAGACAGTGAAAGGCCATGGTACAGAGGCTATGGCACTACCCAAGACTAGAGAACAGTGGTTTGATTTTGGAGTGTCCTTCTCCTAGAAGAGCTGCTTACCATAGCTAAAGAGTCTCTTCTACCCTTACCAAGAGGAAAGTGGCACTGAACAATTACAGTGCAGTAACCCCTTGGGTGATGAAGAATTGTTTGGTAATCTGTGTTGTCAGGTGTATGAGGATAGAGGAGAATATGTAAAGAATATGCCAGACTATTCAGTGTGTATGTAGGCAAAGGGAAAATGAACCGTAACCAGAGAGGAGGATCCAATGTAGTACTGTCTGGCCAGTCAAAAGACCCCATAACTCTCTAGCGGTAGTATCTCAACAGACAAACCAGATGTCGGACTGTCAAGTGAAGGGGTGCACCACAAGCATCTGGTCCAACCAATTACAAAAGGTGTACCTTCTAAGAAGGGCTGAAAGTGATGGACAGCCAAATACATTGCCAACAATTCACAGTCGAAGGTAGGGTAGCTTGATTATGCCTTGGACAGTTTTGTACTGAAGAAGGCTAATGGGTGGGACGAGCCTTTGACCACCTGCACGATTACTGCAAAAATGGTGACATCGCTGGCATCGGTTGAGGGAAAAGGGGGGTGGGGGGAATGTAGCATAGGAAAAGTGAGAGCAGCAGCTGATAGGGCATTCATTGCGTTGCAGAAATCCGCTTCTTGAAGGGGACCCGTAGATGGTGCAAAAGTGGCAGTGATAACTGGCAGAAACAGGTGATAATAGTTTATTATGCCACAGAATTCTCGCTTTGGTTGGACAGTTGAGGGCATGGGGAACTTCTGAACTGGTGCTACCTTCTCAGGGCGCCATAAAGGCGATACTTCATATTGCACCAAAGGTATAAGCTAATGGAAAAAAATCAACAGAGTGTCACAAACCACTATGTGTACCATTTATTCACTATGAGAAAGATTTTTGTTCTGAAAAAACTTCAGCAGTAATGAAAGCCCATTAAAGACAAGGAATAGATGAATCTTATGTAAGAACACTTGAAGATATTTACTGTATACAGAAAGTACAGCAATCATACAACGACATAAAAAAAAAATGGTGAGATTATTCCAATTGAAAAAGTAGTTAGATAAGAAGACCTCGTCTCTCCTAACTTATTCACAGCATGCTTAGAAGAAGTTAAAAAAAATAGATTTGGAAAATGTAGGAATTAATATTGATTGGGAATACCATTAGAATTTTAGATTTGCAGATGACATAGTGGTATTCAATGAAATAGGGGAGGAACTGCGAAGGGTGATAGAAGATTTGAATAGAGAAAGCAGAAACGTCTATGAGTAAAACTAAGATAAAGTTCAATGAAAATTAAGAGACAATAAAGTGGTATGGACGTACCTCTAGAGATTGTTATTGAAAATACATACTTAAAACAGACAGTAAGTGTATCCCTATTTTGGTAAACAAAATTATATTATGAAACGTAAAATACCACTTTCTCTACAAAGCAAAATATTTAATCAGATCGTACTACTAGTTTTAATTCATGCATCATATACTTTGAGCCTTTCTAAAGCTTTAGAACATAACCTAGTTACAACTCAGAGAGCTATGGAAAGAATAATGATAGTAATAATACTAAGAGACAGAAAAAGAGCAACATGGATACGAGAGTAAACTAAAGTAGAGGATAGTCTAACAATATGTAAAGAAAAGAAATGGACCTGGGCATGACATATCAGGAAAAGGACAGATATTATATCGACAATGAGAGTTATTTAAAGAAACAGGGGAAAGAAGAGAAGACGACGGATGGATGAACTAAGAAAGTTTGCTGTATAGAAAGACCATAAGCAGACGCAAGTGGAAGGACATGTCTGAGGCCTTCGTTCTAGTAATGGATGATGATGATGATGATGATGATATATATATATATATATATATATATATATATATATATATATATATATATATATATATATATATATATATATATATATATATATATATATAAATATTTACCATACAATATACATCACAAAAGTCACCATAATGCTACCCACCACTTTTCTTAGACTGATGGTTATTGACAAATTCATCCAAGAACGTCATTTAAAAGCACATTATCTCCGCCGCCCCCTTTATCTACCGCCTGCGTCTCTCCGCACGCAACGAGAAGTGTTTGCATTTTGACGTATGATTAAGTGCGAATGAAAACGCTCTCCAAGAGAAGCGTGCAAACACGCAAAATATATGATGACGCTGGAGGAGAAAAAAAGAAAAATGCAAACTCGGCATCAGCTATGTAAATACATGCGACTATGCTCCTCTGGATTCACTTCATGAGCCGGTATTTATAGAGGCAGCGCCACGTATTATGAAAGTGGGTTACATTTATTCCGAATGCAAACAAGCAGACGAAGGAAGGACCACAATGGATAAATGGAGAAATGTCCGCTGGGATGTGAGATTTAAGTAGCAGGAAAAAAAAAGGATATGAGAGGAAGAGGGACATGAGGTAGTAGAAGAGATTGTAAGGGTAGGAAATAGAAGGAGCAGCGAATGTAGGGGTGAAGTACGGGGTAGATAAAGAAGGAAAGAAAAATCATGGGAAAAAGATGGATGTGGAGGAAAAATGAGGAAAGAAAGATTCGAGGCAGAAGTAGGAGGTAAGCCCACTTTAAAAGAGAGAGAGAGAGAGAGAGAGAGAGAGAGAGAGAGAGAGAGAGAGAGATTCGTACGGAAAAGTAGGAGGTAGACGTGGAAAAAGTGGGAAGGATTGTAGAAAGGAGTATTAGGAGGTAAAGGGAAATGGAGAATGGTTGAATGAGGAAGACGAGGGGAAGCAGTAACAGTAACATGTATAATAAAAGGAAAAC